>NW_027468657.1:15779235-15781735 GCF_046254945.1 Alosa pseudoharengus
CGTGGTTACTGGCAGCTGCGCTCCGCTTCGCTGATGAAACCTTCTGGCCAGGCCACAGCAAATCACATGGACCACACTCAAATATTAGCACACAGCACCAGGACGCTGACTCAGCAGTGTGTGTGTGTGTGTGTTTGTTTTACCTGGCTAGAACACTGCACAATATGATATTTCTTCATAAAGGCACTGGTCTCTAAGCATTTAACAAGTCTAAACACACTCTCACACTGAAACCTCATCTTTGATGGGGAGACAGAGGGAGAGAGAAAGAGAGAGAGACAGGGAGAGAGAAAAAGAGAGAGAGATAGAGAGAGATAGGGAGAGAGAGAGATAGGGAGAGAGAGAGAAATGACCCCTTTGTCTCGAGCTGATGATGAAAGATCCAACACTGCACAAGGCAAACATTTCACTCACATAGTGGTCACGGAGGCGACACGGAGCGCCCGCATGCTGGCACGCACACTCTACTCTTTACACGGCGGCAGGTACGCTAGTGGCCAGGTGAGGGGCAAGTCCCAAAGAGAATGGAATCAGGTAAACCTGTTACCAGGGTAGAAGAGGAGTCAGCTAGAGTCGTAATCAGGTAAACGTGTTGCCAGGTAGTAGAGGAGTAAGGTAGAGTCATAGCCATGTAGCCAGTTAGATTAGAAGCCATGTGTAGGAGCCATGGAAGGAGGCAAGTGAAGTAATACTTTAGTGTGTGTGTGTGCGTGCAAGCGTGTGTGTGTTTGCATGTGTGCGTGTGTGTCTGTGCGTGTGTGCGTGCATGCGTGTGTGTGTGTGCAAGCGTGTGTGTGTTTGCATGTGTGCGTGTGTGTCTGTGCATGTGTGCGTGCATGCGTGTGTGTGTGCGTGTGTGTGTGCGTGTATGTGTGTGTGTGCGTATGTGTGTGCGCGTGTTTGCTCACTTTAATTAAATATGGAGGTGTGATGTGCTGTGAGTCACGCAAACCCCAGCTGCACCAGAGGAACAGAAACTAGATGTACCGCAGAGCGGTACAAAATATGACCGCCGCCCAGTCCAGCACATTTTTTCCACAAAAATAAATCACGCTGAAAGGCCTATATGATTCTAACTGTCTCACTAAATTGCATTATCCACACTCAATTCTCACCAGTGTTGGGAACGTTACTTTAAAAAAGTAATTAGTTATAGTTACTCACTACTTGTTCCAAAAATTAACTGAGTTAGTAACTGAATTACTCTATGATAAGAGTAACTCGTTACCAGGGAAAGTAACTATTTGCGTTACTGTTAAAAAAAAAAGTTGCTATGTCAAAGAATTTGGATTTTTTGAGCATTTTTGAAAAGCCAGTTGAAATTAGTAGAACAGACAGGTGTTTGTAGGCTACATAACTTTTGATATTTATTAGATAGATAGATAGATAAATTAGAGTTGCTTACAACGGATGTCGACAAAGTCTTCGCTCCTGGACATAATGTACACATTACATGCACGTTCTTGCCTTTGACCACAATGAATTTTAAGTAGTGCTTATATCTCCACCTTGAAAATGCCAACTTTTCATCGGATTGCTCCTGACCTCTGCTGTTTCATCGAATCTCTACTTTAGCTGTTGCGTGTGTGTGGCGCGTGTGCTGGCAAGTGTGTAAAAACACTGGCTCTGATTGGCTATCATGAAACATGACTCTGCCTTAGCCAATCCTAATCGCTTACGTCGTTATTAACCCACCTCCTAGCTGTGAGCCAGGGGTGCGTTCGGATTACACAGTTTATTCAATCAATGCAAAGTAACGCACCGCATTTAACGTCCAGTAACGTTAACGGCGTTGTAACGTTGTAAAAAGTAATTAATTAGATTACTCCGTTATTGACAAATTAACGCCGTTAGTAACGCCGTTATACTTAAACGCCGTTACTCCCAACACTGATTCTCACTGATATCTGCTAGACAACAAGTACCAAAACATGATTAGTTCATAGATTTCACATGTAAAATTAATTTTATACAACCCCACCTCCATCTTGCCTGTTCATAATTCTGAGAAATTCTTGAATTGTGTGCATGTACATGTTTATGTTATGCGTGTGTGTGTGTGTGTGTGTGTGTGTATGCGTGCTTGTGTGTGTGCCTGCGTATGTGCCTGTGCATGCAAGCGTACATATGTCTACTGTGTGAGTATGTGTCATACGTATGATTACTGTGAATGTGTGTGTGTGTGTGTGTGTGTGTATCTGTTTGTGCACATGTGTGCACATGAAATGGGTTAACATGACCCCTGGAGGCAAACATACGGAAAAAAATGGTCATCCTAGGCCCTACAGTTCTCAAGATATTCACAGAGAACTGTGTCTGCCCTACCCTTCTTTCGGGGGGTCCAGTCCAGCGGTGGGGCTACAGATCAAAACAAAAAACGATGGTTCCATGTTATCCATGTGGGGTTACATGCCCACCAAGTTTCGTGTACCCCGGTCTTTCAGTGTCCCGGGAATCATTGACAGAAATTTGGGCATGCGAAAAAAAAAAAAAAAAAAAA
>NW_027468657.1:15794235-15809235 GCF_046254945.1 Alosa pseudoharengus
TTGTTGATTTGTATTTACTTTACAATAAACTGTACAAGCGAAAAACCATCAGTCATCTGGTCAAACTAATGATGAAGTTGCTCAAACCATGACTGATAAAAAAAACTTGTTTTGCTAGTGCAAACCCTCGATCCACTGTACTGCCACAATGACGCAAAACAACTCCCTTTGCTGTGTGTGTGTGTGAGTCTGGTAGTCATGCTCAAACAGTCACCCCTTGCATTTGTTTGTGTGTGTGTGTGTGCATGCGTGTGTTTGTGTAGGTGTGTGTGTCTGTGTGCTAAATGTTTACAGCCACAGTGACAGTCAAACATAATTTGACCTCTTGAAGTGTTTGTGTGCTGATGCGATGGCTTCAGAAGTACCTGACCATGCTGTCTAGTTTAGCTCAGGTAAACAGCACAGGTGACACACCTGAGACGTACCCGACAAGTACCTGAACATGCTGAGACGTACCCGACAGGTACCTGAACATGCTGTCCAGTTTAACTCAGGTAAACAGCACAGGTGACACACCTGAGATGTACCCGACAGGTACCTGAACATGCTGTTCAGCTTAGCTCAGGTAAACAGTACAGGTGACACACCTGAGACGTACACAACAGGTTATGAAAACATCAGCATGCCACCACTGTTTGTTTGTCAAGTGACGTCTACCTGTCCTGTTCTGTAATCCTGCCCAACGCTTTTACTACCAGTAAAGCACTAAAGAATGCCTGATAATCACACACACACACACACACACACACACACACACACACACACACACACACACACACTTCCAGTAAAGACCTAATTCGGTGGATCAGGATAGGTGACACACACACACCCACACACACACATTCTCTCTCTCACACACACACACACAAACACACTCAAGACATTTCCTGTTGAAGTGGATCATTGTTTGAGTTACAGGCTAACTGGGTGTTGAGTCTCTTCCTGTCGTCCTTGCATCAACATACTTGTGTGACAGCTGCACATCTTGACCCTGATCCTGAGCATCTGAGGAGGACTGAGAGCACGTTTTGGACGTAGCAGGGGATTCTGAAAAACTCATATTTCCCCTCCTTTGTTTTTAAAAATAATTCCATTCACACTGATGCTAAAAACAGCTGGGGAAGGGTGTCTCGAACACGTCGAGCAAACAGGTGGCCAATCAGAGATTTCAAACAAATGAGGGAACATCACGTATGTGTTTTTCTTACGTGTAAACGGGACCTGAGATATGGACTAACACACATACACACACACACACACACAAACGTATGCACACACACATTCTTTCACACAAACTTACGTCACAGACGAACGTCACAGACCGCTTGGAGGTGCAAACAATCTGATTTTGGGTTAGTTGACCATCAGTTAACTTCGATACTTTGGATAGACAATAGCAATACATCATAGGAGTGATTAGCGTCAAAAAATCTAGACTGGAGTAACTCACCTCCGACACCTCCGATATGTTTAGTGTTCTAAAGACGTAAAAGTCTGCTAGAGTTACCAAATTCATAGCCAAGGAGCCAGATGTGAACACGCATGGATGGCTATAAAAGCTGTACTTTCATTATAGAACTAAACACGACAAAATACTTTTATGACCCTTGAGGCAGCTCCTTACTATGTGATATCAATGACGATGGAGCGTTTGTTTGCACCAACAGCATGGCGTACCTGGTTACCACCCAAAAACGCCCACAAATGCCCCTATGTTTGTGTGAAAGAATACAGGTGCACACACACACACATACTGTACACACACAAACGTACGCACACACACAGGTACACACACACATACACACTCACAGGTGCACACACACATATACACACAAACGTATGCACACACACACAGGTACACACAAACATACACACACAGGTGCACACACACATACACACACACACAAACACTCAGGTACACACACACACACACACACACATACGCACACACACACACATACACACACAAACATCAGACACACACACACACACAAGTACACACACATACACACACACATACGCGCACACACACACACACAGTTACACACACGCAAACGTACGCACGGGTACACACACACATACACACACAAATGTACGCAGACACACACACAAGTACACACACATACACACACACACGTACGCGCACACACACACACACACAGTTACACACACACACACACAAACGTACGCACACACACACACACACACAGGTACACACACAGATACACACACAAACATAATTTGTCTGAGATGTTGTCTGTATGTCCATCTGTCTTGTATTTCTGCTGAGCCAAAGACAAATGTCCACCATGGTTTAGGCTAGATTAAAGATTTATTTTATTGTATTCTAATTGATCCACTATGCGTAATGTTAGAAATGTAGGGATGGAGAATATTTTTCAAGTAGCCTATAATTCTCAATACCAATTTCCAGGTCTCAAATGAAAGGTAAGTTTCATGCTTGCATTTGAATTGTAGCCTACTTCAGGGGTTCTGATATGGAATGACTACACTAAATATGGAATAATTACACAAAAATATAAATCTTTGCAATTTCTATTTCAATTCAATTGGTGTGTTTAAGATAGACTATACATCTGCACAACTAATATTGAATAAAATAACATGATTATTAAATTTCTATGGACTCCTGTAAATATTAAAGACCCAATATGCTATAGCATATTGCTAAGGATATACACTGCAGCTAGAAGGTAGGGAAGCACCAAAGGCGGAGGAGGGCATTTTTGATTACATTTAAGACAGCTCTGTGTGCCGATTGGCCAAACACTGACTTCAGCAGCTGCAGCTCTGTGTGCCGATTGGCCAAACACTGACTTCAGCAGCTGCAGCTCAGTGTGCCGATTGGCCAAACACTGACTTCAGCAGCTGCAGCTCTGTGTGCCGATTGGCCAAACACTGACTTCAGCTGCAGCTCTGTGTGCTGATTGGCCAAACACTGACTTCTGCAGCTGTGTGCTGATTGGCCAAACTCACTCAGAGTGTGGGGAGCAGGGGGTCAAGAGCGTGCAGATTAGCTTCGGCATGTTAGCATACGCCATTTTCAAATATGGCGCTGCATGGAGCATTTGGAACCAGCTCCATGCACGAAAATCCGTGTTGGGCACGAGCTCTCATGCGCGTACATGTTGGTGGGCGGGTACCTATCCGGCGGCTACAGCCAAACGTTATTCAGTGCGTATTTCTTGAGGATCCTATGAGAAGACGTGCATATTATGGTTGTTTATCCATCATATGACAAATAAACAAATAAAGAAAATTGTATTGATCTTGTTTCGTTGTTGTTTGTCCCGAACAAACGTAGCCTAAACATATGAACAGCGGCATAAAGACCTTGTCTCGTTACACCATCCAACACGTTGCTCTCAACCTAGCCGCCCCCTTTGGAGCTTGCCAGAGGCTGAAGCACTAGGCTACTACATTTAAACACAATTATTGCCGCGAGGCATTCCAGCCTACGAATTTAATAAAAAGTAAACCATGCATAATTAAAAAAAAAAAAACTCAATTTAGGCTACTTCTCTATGCAATAAGGATTCCATTAGAGCACAGCGCACGTTCAATGAATGAAAATGGCCTTGTCTCGCAAACAGCTGGAAATTCCAACACCTTTTCAACTACACGAAACTTTACAGTGATCATCAAATACCCTCTATATTTAAATGCCCATCAGCCTCAACATTTAACTATATAATAAAAGTCAAAAAGTAAATTAAATCCCATACCAAAGCCGAAAATCGTCTGCGTTTGATAGCCTGGTATGCCGCTCCAAACAAAACGCATGTCTCACAATAACGTACAATGTAAGAAATAAAGGTCTGCCTCGAATAAGCATACCTCAAATAAATACTTGTGCTTTGCAGCCTAAGTAGATAGCAGACCCTGGACATAATTTAGGATTTACGGAAATGCAATCATACGATGTTGGACGCCTGGCGATGCTCTGGCCGTCTACTGTGCCTCTGACACCGCTGCTTCATTTGGATGGTAACTCCACAGGTGAGCGCAAAGATTGGACGTCGTGGATGCGTAAGTAAACTGTTTTTTGCTGAGTCCGCAGACAATATTCTCTTTAACCGTTACTTTACGGTTGTGCGGTGTACAACTCAAAGTAAAGACTCCACATTTTAGATGAGTTGGGGACGTAATTGTCCGCTCAGGCTGACCGTTTTGTGCGTTATCTTCAATACTATCTTCAATATTATTTTCAAAACAGGGTGGCTATTGAGGGCTCTGGCTCCAGTCATTATTGTGGCTACTGGCTATTATTGGCTTGATTTGGTCATGGGCCAACGCTAGAATACGTTTAGAGCACCCGCTATGAGATGGCAAACAATAAAATAAAAAACAAACTAATCATAGACTGTAAAAATGCGCTACACTTGGCACTAAAAACCGAATAGTTTATTTATAGTTCGACTACGGATATTTCACGTCAAGTTCGAATGCATATTTGCAGCAGGACAGCAAGCAGACCGCTCCTAGTTAGAGCCGCTGTGTTATCCAATGAAATTAAGTTGCGCTTCAGGGCGACTCCACTCGGACTCCATGCGCGTTCCCGAGCAACTTTTTCTTCTTCTTGTTATGAGGCAAGGACTTTATGTGCATTATCGCCACCCTCTTACTGGAGGATGACACTCTTTTTACAGAATATCCAATAAAAATCGACGTTGGTCCATGCGTCATTTCCAGCTTTGTAACTGGCGCATGGTCAGAGTCGACTGGCGCTGGATCCGAACCCCAGTGTTCAAGATGGCGTTGACTATGAATTGCCCGGATTTACTAGCCTAGCCTCCACCATTCATTTGTATGGAGGGCGGGACTTAGTCACTCTCTCCAGTTATATATAATACCTCCATGGTGGGGAGCCCCCGGCTGGCTGTCAGTTACTGATCAACAGGAATGTGTTAGCAGGATGTGTTCCTGTGATACTTCACCAAGCAGCACATAACACACACACACACCTCATGTGCACACTAACCTGTGGAACTAGAATAGCTCACAGGTATTAGGCAACAGGAGCTGGAAGTCGCCCTGAAGAAGACTGTCCTTACCTGTCCTCAGGTGAAACAGACAGGAAACAGACAGTCACACTGAAGACAACTGTCTCCTGTCCGCAGATGAGGCACAGCTCAAGACAGGAAACAAGAAGTCATGCTGAAGAAAACTCTGTCCTTACCTGTCCTCAACTGAAACGCAGTTCCTGCAGGAAACTGGTCACACAGAGGAAGAGTCTTTGGCCCAGACATTTACTATTCACCAGTTTATTGTCATCACATCATCAGACACCTCACGTGGTGCCTGGCATTGCCAGGTGACCTTGAATTGCTTGGTGACCTTGAGCCCCACCTGGAACAGTGTCCTTGATGACGTGCGGACATTCTGACTCATGACTGGGTGAGCTGTTCCAGGGTTAAGGGTTATAAAGTGGCTAGTAACTCAGGTTTATGACCTTTATGAGTGTACCGGTATGTGTGTGGGAAAAAAGGGTAATTTCCTCTAAACAAGTTATGAAATAAATAAGTGCTAAAGCCGACACAATGCACTCGAGTTAAATAAAATCAATTATTTAACTATTACTATACATATATACTGTAATCACCAATAATTGGGAACTCCTGATGTACTTAATCAATAACTGTGTGTAGCAAAGGAAAAGAGCAGGCGACGCCACCCAGCCTCATCTTTGAGCTGCTCTGCAGGTGTTGTGTACAAGTGAGCAGAGAGAGAATAAGGACCAGGTGCTCAAGCATGAGGTTTGTATTCAATTTTAATTTACAATTTCACAATACCCCCATAAAACTCTTATAAAAAGCTAGGAGACCCTAGTCACAAGAAGAATGCTGCACAGCAACATCGACAACTCAGCAAAAACGTCAATCAAATATTCATCCAACATTCACCTGGAAATTAGTGGAGCCGTTTTCTTCTCTTCTTCTCTTAAAAACGTTTCAAAGTTTGTTTTTTTTCTTCTCTGCTTTACAATCGAGCCAAATAAAATTTCAGCTGAAGTCGTTCGTTCAGGAGTCCAAATGTCCGAATGTCTTCGTCCCCCAATCGTGTAGTGCAACATTCGGGCGGAGCGGAGCGTCGTGGCGCAGGCCCCTGCCAGCTGTGGAGCCCAGCGGGCGCAGCGGTGGACCAGTGTGAGAGGTGGAGGTGGTGGGGGTGGGGGTGGGGGTGGAGGCGGGGGGTGGGGGAACCTCGTGGAAACTGTGCAGACAAGGCCGTGTGGTGAGGCTGAGGGCAGCCTGAGGTCAAGATCCCGTTCAGAAACAGCACAAGACAAAATAGAAAACACACCTGTGTGCGTGTGTGGGTGTGTGTGTGCGTGCATACGTGTGTGTGTGTGTGTATTCCACCCAACCCTGTTCAGTCAAATCCCATCCATTTCCCCTTCTCGCAATGACATGAAAGGAGTCTTTAAGACAACCCCAACCGTTTCATGGTGTGTGTGTGTGTGTGTGTGTGTCTAGCAAGGGGCTCTGATGGGTCATCACTGCTGAGCTGAAACGTCAGAAGTCATCAGAAGCCAAACAACCGGTGCTGTGACCTCATGACACACCAGAGCGTGCACACACACAAAAAACAGATACACACAAAAAACAGATACACACACACACACACACACACACACACACACACTCACGATGAAGAGCAATAGAGGTCAATTCTCCATTCCTGGTTTAGGGAAGCAGATGAGGCCAACCTGACTGGACACAGAGAACATATGATGGACCGGACAGGACAGAACAGAGAGGAGAGGGCAGCCAACAGAAAGACAGGATGAAGAAAAGGAAAAAGAAGGAGAAGAGGAAGAGCATGCAGTGTGGTGCCCCTCGGTGTGAGGAGAGGAGAGTCTCGGTCATCACTGTCCCACCCCGCCGCTGCTGCCGCCCTTGTTGTTGTTGTTGTTGTTGTTATTGTTGTTGTTGTTGTGTGGGGGGGCGCAGGGCTCGCCGGGGGTGGCGCTGGCGGCGCTGGGGGGCGCGTTGTCGGCCAGGTTGTGCGCGTGCTCCAGGAAGAGGTCTTTGAGCACGCTCAGTTCCTTGCTGAGCAGCTTGATCTTGGCCTCCAGGCGCTCGTTCTCCTCCTTGAGCTCGTTGACGCGCTGCTGCGTGTCGGCCGCCTTCTGCTTGCTGCGCATGCGGCTCTTCTTGACCGCCAGGTTGTTGCGCTCGCGCCGCTGCCGGTACTCGTCGCTCTCCTTGTCCGATGACGCACCCTTCTTCAGACGGCTAGGGGGGGCCGCCTTGCCCCCCCCTCCAGAGCTCACAGGGACCAGCTGGGGCACCTGAAACACACACACACACACACAATTAGGGCTCCATCTTATCCCAACACATTCGCAACACAATAACAGTGTGAGTAGAGTAATGCGTGTGTGTGTGCGTGTGTGCAGGTATGCCAGTCTGCAGAAAGTTATCGGAAAGTTACCTATTTTCACCCTTTTACGTGTATGTGTCACTTAATATTCATTTCTGTACAAATCAAGACTGCGGATTCCTAAAAAAAATAAAAAAATCTCTGCACCAAAAATGACATTGTACAGTGACTCGAAGAGCTGTAAAGAGTGTTGTAAGGCTATGTGTACAAAACCGCTTGGAGCTCCAGTGAAATTTTGATTTTGTGACAAAAATGCTCAGTCTAACCATTGATGTGCTGAGTGAGTGGGCGGAAATAGGGCACCTACCAGCCCAGCATCAAACTCAGAGCACAGTATGAACCAAAACAGATTTTATTCAAATCTACAAACTTATGGCTGAAGAAAAATGAATGGTTCATCAATCAAATATTATTTTGAAGTATTAAAAAACATCTTGAGTATGCATTCCTGTGTGTTTGCTGGTGAGAGACTTGTGTGTAGGCCTACCTGTTGCAGTCCCCCTCCAGTGGGGAGGGTGGCGCTGGCGAGCGTCTGGCTCTGGATTACACTGACGCCGTTCTGGTCCGTCATTGGCTTCTGCTGTGACGGCATGCTCATCTAAAAGGGGTCCGACCGACCGTGGCTCTCACGTGCGCTCTGGCTATCTGGCGCCCTCTGCTGGAGTCAGCGCTGCGGCGGTCACTGCGGACAGGTTCACGAGGTCAGTACTCCGCTCAGGACGTCCAGGTGTGGGTGTGGTTTGGGGGCTCCACTGCACTCCAGTTGCACACAACCTGCAAGGTGGACAGGAGGCACAAAAACACTACAGCAAATGGCAATGCTAACAGCATTATAAAACACACTACAGCAAATGGCAATGCTAACAGCATTACAAAACACACTACAGCAAATGGCAATGCTAACAGCATTACAAAACACACTACAGCAAATGGCAATGCTAACAGCATTACAAAACACACACAAACACCAATGGCACTAATAGCGTGTGAGTGTACCGTTAAACTACCAATATCGCTAAGGGCGTTGAGTGTGTGAGTATACTGTCAAACTACCAATATCGTTAAGGCCATTGAGAGTGAAAGACTCCACCTGTCCACAGGGGGCAGGCCTAACTACCTCCTGAGCTACACCACATCTGTATTCATACACACCTAATAACAATGGGACTCACACCTAACAAGAGCCAGGTTAATTAATACAGTCTACTGGGTATTCTTACAGTCCCAATTACTAACCTCGCGCCCCTCCACACGCGCACGCACACGCGCGCACACACACACACACGCGCGCACACACACACATGTATGGTCTAAAGCCTCAGCACACCCAGTCCCTCAGGAGGATTCCCATGGCAACAGGAACAATAAAGTATGTGTGTGTGTGTGTGTGTGAGATGGAGAAAAGACAGAAGCACGGGAAAAAAGAACAGTCTAACAGGAGGATGTGTAGAACATCAAAGGAAAGCAGGTACGCCTGTGGTGACAGACACACACACAAACAATATTGCTGACTACACAAAATCCTGGCAGTGGGATGGGTTACACACACACACACACACACCGGAGTCAGATGTGGAACGGGTCTAGATGTGTAACGGGAACCAGCACTAGAACACCACCAGCACCTGACATCTCTCTCTCTAGAATTGAATTATGCATGCCACTGACTAATGGGTTTTGTCGTTTGCACGCTTTCTTTGTGTAAGTGCAACACACTGCCCTCCTTGGTATGGCTGACATAATAAAAGTATTGTTTATAACACGCATGGTTTTAGCGCCACGACATGAGACAACGTTAATTGTCTAATTAAAAACCTAACCAACTGAAAGCTGAGATGTAGCGGTCAACAACTGGGATATTATTACAATATTCGTATAAGGCGTTTAAAATATGTAGCTATAATACCGCCCATCATGGGCTAGCCCGGAGTTGCCAGAGGTTGCATCATCGCAGCCCGCTCCCCCGCCCGCCCCTGCCTTTGTGCCTTGGAGAAGGGAAACTCCGGAGTCAGTCGCAGCTTCCAAGCAAACCATCGCTTCCCTAACACACAGAGCGTTAGAAAGCCACTCACTTCCATTGTGACCAATCTGAAATGATTACATGTCGCGCGGGTTATTTTATGGAACCATTAGCAGACAAAGATACTGTTTATGATAGGCTACTACAGCGCTTACCACCTACAGACGGGGAATACCGCTAGCTAACGTTAGCTGATACGACACCATGCTAACATAAACAGCCACTCCAACTAACTGTTAGAGGTTGCCAGTAGTCTTCTCCGCCATTCGACATCACCCAGTACACCCATCCCATTGATATGACACAAATGTCAATACTGTGACTATTCACAGTTATTTGGTGCGTCGCTTTGACAGACACAGTTCTGTCGCTTTGAGGCTGCTGGGGTTGCGTGATTGCAAAACACCTAGCTAGTGAGCTAATCTGTTAGCAAGATAATGGGAGAGCACAGTCCACGTCAACTAGTCCCATCCATCTCACTGTTTCACACAATGGAACTTGATTCAACCGATATTGGTTTTGTCAATCTCCTCCAGGTTTTAACATAACATTTTTAGACATGACGAGATGACATACTTGTATGGAAGAATTAGTTGACACGGTAATGAAAAAACGACAACAGTAAAACCGCATAAAGTTCACCGTCTTTAGCTCGGTGTTGCTAGCTGACTTTTACACTTTTCTGACAGGCAACGTTACATTCGGTGAAAACGGTCAGAAACTCTACAACTCAACACAAATTACCTTCAGGATGTTAAGGTCTTCTCAATCGTCCATCGAGTGGCCGAGGTACACCAAAATCCAGAGCTGTTGTCAATAGAAGTAGCTAGTTCACTGAAGTCTGTTATTGTTTAGCTAGTTCATTGGGAGCCGCTTGAGAAGTATTGCGAAATCGTTTTTCCTTGTAGGGACATCTGACAACTCAGCCAATGAGAGGGCCCACTGTGAAGACATGATGCAATACACAGGCTGATTGACATGACGTCTAACCAATTGCAAAGCAACCTTTTAGTTTCAAGTGTTTATGTAAGAAAATCTTCAGTCATTGGGACAATCATAGCAACAGAGACTTTTTCATAGATACAAAGAAACGACGTTCTTTAATAACAACACTTTACCCCCGAGTGTAACAACAAAGCGCAAGATGCAGAATTGAAACACGTACTTTAATAACAACACTTTACCCCGAGTGTAACAACAAAGCGCAAGATGCAGAATTGAAACACGTTCTGTCAGATTCTGCTTCAACATTTCTCAGCTGAAAAATGTAAAATGGCTTCAAGTTAATGACTATGAATCATAGGCCTACATGGCTGGAATGAGATAATGCCAAAATCATATTTAAATCTTACTATAACATATCAAGTTTCCTTCACGGTTGGTTATTAGATGTAATTAGTTATTATTTATTATTTATGCATTAAAGCATGTATTTAGATGACGCTTTAAGCGACATATCCAATTGCAGAGGCCAATGTCCCTGGAGTAGCCTAGGCTACTGGGGGTTGTGCTTTGCTCAAAGGCACGACAGTGGTGGCCTGGAGTCGAACCCACTTTTACAAATATGCATGTAAGATGTAAAAACACTACCACCGCCCGTACACATAACTTAGCCTAGGCCTACAATAGTATATAGAAATAGAAATATATTTAACATATATACCAGGAAGAAAACAGAAAACATACACATACATTCTAGGCGCGTTTTTTCTTCTTCTGTCTTTTACACTTACTTATTTGGACATGGAAGTCTAAAAACCCATTAAAGTTTTCAATATAGGGAATACGGAGAAATAGATAGGAGCACATTAAAAACATTTAAGACTGGCGTGTAAATGATGGTGATGAATCTAGCAGACATTGGACTAATATATGTTTGTGGAACATGAAAGGTATGGATGTTATTCTATTGCTGTAAGGTATGAGCTACACCAGGCGCATAACTGAAGCGTTCCGTTCGCGACGCGTAAAATCTATTTTAGATGAATGGTCTATTTTTTTCGAACGTACGCCCCACTGTCACGTCTGGTGTAGCTACTTCCATTTATTATAATGGAAGCTAATTGTTGCAGGAGACGCCACGCGTACGGAACGCTTCAGTTACGCGCCTGGTGTAGCTCAGCCCTAAGTCGCTCGGATGAAAGCGACCTGCCAAATTGATACATGTTAATGTAAGTGAGATAGGGGCCACCACGCCTGTACGACTGGATAAGGTTAGCTGCAGGTATGCACAAAATGCACAGTGTTATGGAGGCAAAGTCTATCTTTCTCGAAATCTGTGATGATTCCAGAAACCTCTCACACAGTGACACAACCCCCCACCTGACAGCAGAGGGCTCGGGAGTGTTCTCTCCTGCGCGCCCTCTGTTCCTCGAGTCGTGCATGACAAGGAAGTCCTTATCCAAGCTCGAGGGAGTTATCGCAAGCAGCTCCGCTACAAGAGCGCCCGAATCACGACTACATACGGGGTCACAGGTTCAGACAGACTACGCTGACATCTCACGTAGACTCGTTTCCAGAGAATATGAAACATTCCCAACATGTTGTCAAAAATATCGAAATAATCGCTCCGCTTGGAATTGTGCGTATTGTGGCTATCTCTTGACGCAGGTCATGGACAAATAAATATGCGCATATTCGACCACACCAAGATTACAAGTGTCCAATGAATTCTGAATTCCACGTCCTCGCCAAAACTACCAGCAGCAGCATTTGTCTATTCCATTTTTCTGTACAAACTCGTCTGATTAATCCTAACCATCTCTCTAATTCAGTGTCTGGAAAAGGCACGCGTGAAACAGACGCACGCTCATTGCGCTCTTCCCTTCTCTATTTTCTTGATAATGAATAATTACAGGCTTACTTGACAGTGCTTGCGCGTTTAATTTGTCCTAGGCCAATGCGCAAAGCTCTAAATAACATTTCAGAGTCCATTACCAGCGCTGAAGTTGATCGGGGTTGAATCTGGCCATGCAAGTGATGAAAGCTTGTTTCTCTAAAATATAAACCTGGCGAATGTTTGCCTGTACGCCTTGTCTTTTCTTTAAATAGGCTATATCGTTCAGATATGTCCAGACACAGAACATCCAGACACATATTTCTGTATGTAGGCTAATAATAAAACATCTCTGTCTTCATGTATATTTTGCTTGACTTAAATATTGGCAAATTGAAAGTGGTTCAGGCTCTCATCACATCAATTAACTAACTAACTTTATTAAAGTGTTCTAAGAAGCACCATTTGAATGATTATTAGATGTAACCAATACTTTATGTAGTTGAGCTTTATGCTCCAAATGATCGAGACACTCATTGTGATATTTAACAATGTGAACGAATCTAGTCTTGTAAGATCTGAACATTTCCTATTCAGTTCAGAGTGTGTTTGATATCTACAGTATGAAATGCGTGAATGCGAATGTTGCGTTGACTTGGCGTGCGCTAGGACCTGGGTGCGCAGCCACACTGACTGTATAAGTAAGCGCGCTAATCAGCAGGCTGTCAGTGTCAGAGCAGGGACCTCCAACGTACACAAGGTGCACGAGTGGACGCGAAACCTCTCACGGTACCACAGGCAGCGAAACCCCGTGCACCCTCATTCAGGCTCCCAGTAACAGATCGCGTACTGCGCGCCGACCTGCCTCACCACAAAACTTCTCCGGGTCTCATCCGCACCCAACGGTTCCTCTAGCCAGCGCGGCTGACTCCGGTACTGCTACAAACTGGATTCCCGGAGCTCATCACCATGTCTGGCGGGTTTTAGATACTCCATGGAGCAGCCCAACCTCTACGAGGTCGCTCCACGACCCCTCCTGCCTAACCTTGGACACAACCAGCAAGGCGCCTTCTGCTACAAAGACCCTGCGTCCGGCGGAGACCTCGGTGACATCTACGAGAACGAGAACTCCATCGACATCACAGCCTACATCGACCCAGCAGCTTTTAACGACGAGTTCCTCGCCGATTTATTTCACAACAGCTCCAAACAAGAGAAGCTCAAGCTGGCGAGCGGGGACTACGACTACCCGCACGGGCACGGCGCCCAGGGCGCACCGGGACAACAGACACAAGTGTACGGCTGCATGACGTACATGGACTCCAAGCTGGAACCCATCTACGACAACCCACCTGCACGCATGAGACCCTTGGCGATTAAACAAGAGCCACATGAAGAAGAAGACCTCGGCCACGCCATGCCACCCACCTACCACCACGCGCAGATGCACCCGCACTCGCAACATCTGCCTCACCTCCAATACCAAATCGCGCACTGCGCGCAGACGACCATGCACCTTCAGCCGGGTCACCCGACTCCTCCCCCGACCCCGGTTCCGAGTCCGCACCATCAGCAGAGCGGGCTGCCCGGCGGAGGGATGAAGATGATGGGCGCGAGTGACCGGGGGAAGTCCAAGAAAAACGTCGACAAGAACAGCGCTGAGTACCGGCTGCGGCGGGAGCGGAACAACGTCGCTGTGAGGAAGAGCCGGGACAAGGCGAAAATGCGCAACGTGGAGACGCAACAAAAGGTGATAGAGTTGTCGTCGGACAACGATAGACTACGGAAACGGGTGGAACACCTCACCCGGGAACTGGAGACTTTACGAGGAATCTTCAGACAGCTGCCCGACGGATCGTTCGTCAAGTCTATGGGGAACTGTGTCTAGGGATGGACTTTGGACTTTGCTGGACTAATAGTGGTCGGACGGTGGGTGACGAACGGCTGGATCTACTCACCGTGGCAGACCTTTAAACCTTAAACTGTTTAAAAAGCAGGCAGCTGTTGGTTTATTTGTGTGCCTTTTGTAAGAAAAAAACAATAAGCTCATCATCTCCACAATTTTAAACAGTGGACTAATTCTTACGATGTGTCCTATGTCAGATTGTGCGCTAGCTACGCTGACCTGTAAGAGCAGCTAAAATAGGACATCATTTTACAGTGCAAGTCCTATCTCATGTTTCAAATAGATGCCTTCCTGTTAAACTGTACCTTTGTTGCTGGAGCTGTATAATTGTTATGTGCACAAGGCTTTGCCTTTACTGTGTAATAGAGAAGGTGGTATAGTTTTCATAAGTCAGAGATGCCTTTTTTTTTAGAAACCAAAACAGACTATTTGCGGACGAGTTCATAAAATCACGTCACTAAAGTCACTGAAAAGCAGCAGGTCTTTACTGTTGTATACCTTTCGCACCAGCAGTTTGTATGCACTAAATGTCGTACAGAACGACCACATCAAGCAACCATACAAGTTCGGGTACTGATCTGGAGGCGACTGCTCGCACTCCCCAGCCCGGGTTTATACGCTGAAAAATAATATTGCATTAAAATGTGAAAGAGTTAGAGTGATAGCTTACTGTCTTGTCGGGTTGATTTGTAAAAAATGTTGAAAATGCCTCTGATTTCGCAGAGAAATGTGGTGTGTGTCTTAGTCGATCAGATCTGTATTTTTGTAAGAAAATGACACGAGTGCCTTGACTATGCTCTCACTCTACACTCATCGTCTCAACTGGGTGGTTTTTGTCATTCGAAACATTCACAGCCTAAACGAAGCACTTTTCCTACCCATGCCATATTT
>NW_027468657.1:15816735-15819235 GCF_046254945.1 Alosa pseudoharengus
AGGAAGAGGAGGAGGACGAGGAAGAGGAGGAGAAGGACCAGGAGGAAGAGGATGAGGAGGAGGAGGCGTACAGGGCACATTCTTGTTTTTTCTCCCCCAAGATCTCCCAGATGTTTTGGTTGGAACAGCCTGTCCCCTTTACGCTGCAGTCAAGCTGTGGCAGGGCTGATCGGCTGGGCCTGGCAGCGGCAGATATTAAAACCATTCCAACGTCAGACGCCACAATTATCATGATTTATACACACACACACACACACACACACACACACACACACACACACACACACACACACACACACACACACACACTCATTTATGAGAAGAGCAATAACTGCTGTCATGATTATTCCATCTGAAATTGATGAGCCAGACAACTCAAAAAGCACTCCAGAGTGCACAACAAGGGCGGACCTGTGAGAAGACTTCACACACAAAGCAGATGAACAGGACAGACCCCCCCCCCTGCGATACAAACTACCACACACACCGAGCAGGCCAGCACAGCAATATGAGCATTTATTATAGTCACACATCAAACATGGGCAGACAAGACGTGCAGTACCAATGGAACATTTCATGCTTGAACTAGAACAAAGAGTCAGTACACTTCACAATGTTGTTTGCATTAAGTGTCATTCAATTGAAATGCATCAAATACAACACTGATCATTTAATAAAGCATTGTTATTAAATGCTTGTTTTTGCTGACATTTTGCTGACATTGATCTCACTGTTCTCACTCAAATGTATTGGATAACACAAGCAGGCGACTTGCACATGTATACCATGCTGCATCAGATCCTAAACTCAACACTTGCACATGTACACCATGCCGCATCAGATCCTAAACTGAACACTTGCACATGTACACCATGCTGCGTCAGATCCTTAACTGAACACTTGTATACCATGCCAGGGTGCTAGCAGTGGAACGTAGCAGAGGGGGCGACAATGTAATAGGCCTAAGGTAAAATCTGAATCTCATTTCATCCCATTTCACCGAATCAGGGGAGCAATGAGCTTGTTTCCCCGTCCTATCGCGGGGTGATATGAGACAGCGACACCCGAAGTGCGTTTCTAATGTCACGTTTAAATGCACACCTAACAGACGGCATCATATTCAATGGGTGTCTGATATCTGTATAGCCTGTAATAATAATAATATGTTTATGTTACTAGAAAGCCTAATTGCTTAATTGTAGGCTACTGATTTTTCAGTGAGGCCCGGTCACAATTGTCCTGCAAAATGTTTTTTTTTTTTTGGTTTTTAGGTGTGGTCCTAGCCTAGAAATCTAGATGCACCCTAGCGGTAGCAAATGTAATTTGCAGCCAGGGTAGTCTAGCAACTCTCTGTTGGCTTGCAAGCTGGAAAAATTAAACTTCTATCAGTCCAATCACATCGTGTATGGAGTCGGCAACAGTTCTGCGTGAATTTCCTGCTACTTGAAAACAAAGAACATGGATGCTGCTGCTGGTGAACAGCGGTCTTTCAATCGCGACCAAGTTAAGCTTTTTTCAAAATGGCAAAAGTTTGATCAACTAGCCAACTACAGTAGCTCCGCTGGTGGGAAAATGCATGGGGCTCATGAGTTGTAGTGCTATCCTATTGCGTGCAGAGGAAATTTAAAAGACAACCGTTTATCCCGCCCCTCGGATTGAGCAGTGCCCAGACCCTACATCTTGACCCTACATCTTGACCCTACATCTTGATGTGGGTCTGGCTTGTCAGGCTATTGTGGTCCAGTAGCGCTGGAAAGTAGCACCGTTGAACTTGAGCTCATCCACACATTACACCCTGCAGCCAGGGGCTTCTGCAAAGGTAGCAGTCGAAAGTGGCACACAGTCTATGAACATGGCGGGGACATATTCCTATTTGGCCCAGGATTGCTTCCGCCGGCCCTGGTGCTACTATAACTCTGAGGCTGGAGGGTCATTCAGGGCAACTTTAGCATCATTAAACGCCAGGGACACTTAATGTGAGGCAGTGGATCCATACCCCTCATCACTAAATGCAGACACACTTGTGGATCCATAACCCCTCATCACTAAACGCAGGCACACTTGTGGATCCATAACCCCTCATCACTAAACGCAGGCACACTTGTGGATCCATAACCCCTCATCACTAAACGCAGGCACACTTGTGGATCCATAACCCCTCATCACTAAACGCAGGGACACTTGTGGATCCATAATCCTCAGCTCAGCACAGCACAGTGCTAGGCTTAAGTCCAGACCAAGTCACAAAAGCAGTAGACTATAGCACAGCACAACACGGCACGGCACGGCACGACACGACACGGCAAGGTACGACACGACACGACACGACACGGCACAACACAACACAACACAGCACAGCACAGCAAAACACACACAGCACAGCACAGCACAGCACAGCACAGCACAGCACAGCACAGCACAGCACAACACAACACAACACAACACAACACAACACAACACAACACAACACAACACAACACAGCACAGCACAGCACAGCAC
>NW_027468657.1:15824933-15994933 GCF_046254945.1 Alosa pseudoharengus
AACAACCCTGCTCAAGTCGAGAACTACCGCCCTGTCTCACTCCTGCCTTTCCTATCCAAAGGCATTGAACGAGCAGTCTCCAAACAGGTCTCTGACTTCCTTTCACAGAACAACCTTCTGGATCCAAATCAGTCTGGATTCAAAAGCGGCCACTCTACCGAAACGGCTCTGCTGTCTGTAACAGAAGCCTTAAAAGAAGCCAGGGCGACCGCTCGGTCATCAGTACTCATTCTGCTTGACTTATCGGCTGCCTTTGACACGGTTAATCACCGCATTCTTCTCTCTATAACATGGGAATCTCCGGTTCTGCTCTCTCCTGGTATGAATCCTACCTCACAGGACGCTCGTTTAACGTATCATGGCTTGGTCAACTATCTGCATCTCACCACAGGGGTCCCCCAGGGCTCAGTGCTGGGCCCCCTTCTCTTTGCTATCTACACTACCTCCTTGGGACAGATTATCCGTTCACATGGCTTCTCATACCACTGCTATGCAGACGACACACAGCTCTATCTGTCCTTTCCACCTGATGACCCCTTGGTTTCAGCACGGATCTCAGACTGCCTCTCAGACATAGCTACATGGATGAAGGCACACCACCTCCAGCTGAACCTCTCAAAGACTGAACTGCTGGTCCTCCCAGCTAAACCTACCATACACCACGACATCAACATCAAATTTGACTCCCTGTCTGTTTCACCTACCAGGACTGCAAGAAATCTAGGAGTTGTTCTCGACAACCAACTGAACTTCTCAGATCATGTTGCCTCAGTCGCCGGTCATGCCGTTTTGCACTCTACAACGTACGGAAAATCAGGACTTACTTGACTCAAGATGCTACCCAACTCCTGGTTCAGGCGATAGTCATCTCAGGACTCGACTACTGCAACGCCCTCCTGACAGGTCTCCCAGCCTGCGCAGTGAAACCCTTTCAGATGATCCAGAACGCGGCGGCGCGCCTGGTCTACAACCAACCCAAAAGGGCACATGTTACCCCGCTGCTCATCCAGCTACACTGGCTACCTATGGCGGCCCGCATCAAATTCAAGGCTCTAACCCTTGCCTACAAAGTAGTCTCCGGTTCTGCTTCCACCTACTTGAATGCCCTCATATAGACATACACCACCACCAGACAGCTGCGCTCCTCAGACGAACGACGTCTAGCTCTACCACCGGTACGCTCAGGCCATTCTCATCTGTTGTTCCTCGCTGATGGAACACACTGCCAGTTCCTACAAGGGCAGGGACATCCTTCTCCATTTTCAAAAAACTCCTGAAGACCCAGCTCTTTACAGAACATCTCCTCTCATAGCACCACTCACAACAAGTCTTGCTGATCCTAGCACTCACCAGCCGTCTTGAACTGAGACGTAACAGCACTCACCGATGCACTTATTCGTACTGTACTCTACTGTTTTTAAACTGTTCTTTAAATTGTCCTAAAATTGTTGAGAATCGCTTTAAAACTTAAAATTGTTACCATGTTGTAAGTCGCTTTGGCTAAAAATGCGTCAGCCAAATGTAATGTAATGTAATGTAATGTAATGTAATGTGTGCGTCTATTTGGCAAGGCCACTAGCTGTCATGGTTGCGTTGTTGCTAAAGGAAGGCAAGGCAGGTGTCAAAAGTTAAAAAATAAATGGAGATGGGCAGCTGTTGGAAACGGGGGAGAACTAACAAGCCATGGTGTAAAGAAATTAAAGTGCCAGGGGTTTGCTTTTGCGCGGTTCGCTGCAAGAAAATTGTTTATGGATGCAATAGGAAAACGTTTTAGCACGCCACCAATCAGAAGACCGCCATAAGGTTAACGTTCGTGCACTTCAGGACATCTTCTCTACCTGGTGCAACTAGCCACCACGACAGAGGTAGGCTACGTTTATCTATGGCTGACCGTTTTTACGTTTAGAAAGTAGGCTACGCATGTTCTTTCATAGCGCAACACGACCGGTCCCTCACCATATCGCAACCTCTTGTCAACCTTATACAATCTGTTGCTGAAGACAAAAGCACCGTCTCCAGATTGTCGTTATCAAATGCGCAGACCTCCTGCATGAGCACACACAGACTGAGAGACTTCTCATTGGAAAACTGAGTTGTCTGTAAAACTCAAAATTACCATGTTTTCATTAAATGCGGATGAGGCAACAAATGGAAATATGAACAATATCTAGAATGTTATGATTCGTTACTTTGATGAGGAAATGGGAAGTCTTGCAAACTTGATTTTATAGATTTTACTTGGTGTTGAATTGCATATTAACAAGAAAAAAATCTAAGAGTGTGTTAAAGCCTTTCTACAATATTGCTGCAGTAGAAAAGAACAGCAATGGCTAATCAGCAATGGTCAGGGATGGTACTAAAATATATTTTTGTTCATCAGGAAAACTCAATCTCAATCAAGAACACTCAATTCGCCTTATTCACATGGCGGCCATTGGCGGCTAAAACGAGGCTACAGGGTACACAAACCATAGGATTGTTATGTTCTATGCATTCACCTGTAGGTGGCATTAATTATATAGTAAGTGTACCCTGTAGCCTCGTTTTGGTTTAAACAATGGCCGCCGTGTGAATAAGGCGAATACTCCCTTTACTTTGCTGTTTGCATGTTTTTGTACATTAAAAACCAATAGGTCGCAACCGCAAAAGGGGTGCTATCTCTAATAGGTAGATATGAACAACTTATGACTTATGGCCTGAAAAAAGTTCAGTCAAACGATTTTTTTTCACTTTAATCCCTGCGTTGGTAAACCTCACTCCCCGTCACCTCAAGAGTGCTGCTGGCATGCGAGCTAGTAGCCTGAGGTGCTACTGTTCGCGGGGCCTGTGCAGGGCTGACCCGTGCAGGTTCAACACAACGCAGTTTGCACACACACACTTAAAAGACATATACACATAACAGACAGGCAAACACACACACAAACACACACACACACACTTGGGTGTGTATACTACTCACCTCAGTTTCATCACCATAGTAGAGTATGGCCAAGTCTGGCTTGAGGGAGCATACGTTGATGACGTCATTATACCTGTGAGAGAACACACACACACACACACACACACACATGGAATATCTGGGACCTAAGACTTTTCCTGCACATTTATAGCCTACTTGCCATAATGTAGCCTGTTATGTTGACACATTTGATGATTTAGGATAGCCATATACTGGTAGGCTATGTGGAGAGGATTACTTTCTCTTTGGAAAACACTGGTTTCTACGCTCTGTTGATAAATGAGGGCCATTGTGTCTACATTGACCCTTGCACCACCACCACTTAAGCAATGTGTGTTATTCTGCAGAGACAATGTAAGGGTCTGCCGGACCTCTGTGAAGTTACTGTTACACAAAATGTAGGAAGACTGGTTTTGTTCAATCAGCCTTCTCATTCAGAGCAGTAGAAAAGTGGAACTCTCTAATTCTCTAATATCATTTTCTACTTTCGGTCCATTCATGGAATGGACTTTTAGGTTGCTAGGTTACTGGGACGCTGCAGACTGACGCCACTCCGTCTGGCTTGTTTTTGTTTGACTTTTAACAAATTTTATGATTTATTATAAATATTCATCAGATCAACCTATTGTATTATTTAGTTTAGTTACTTTGGTGTATATTTTTGTTATTTTTATTGCATTTTTCCCCGTGACAAATCAGTATTATTGCCTTGCCCTGGGACTGTCACTGCACTGAGTGGACGATAACGTTACTGCTACTTACAACGCTACACTACGCTGAGGACTTCAGCGGTATGGCTTCTCTATCTGGTGGATGGCTGTTCTTGTTTGCCATCTCTCCCTCTTCCATCACGTCTGCTATCTACGGACCTGTTTCTGGGTATCTAGCCGGTTGACTGACCAGCTAAACTGAGGTTTGGTGTGACTGCGCCAATAACGTTAGCCCATTACAACGCCACATTTCAGACTGATGATTTCAAGATACGTGTTGGAGCTTGTGTTTTGGCAATGGGGGGGGGGGGGGGGGGGGGGGTAGCTCAACTCAACCAAGTGTCTCACAACCTAACAGGATAATTCCTATTAAAGGGGTGATAGAATGCCAAACCGAGTTTACCTAGTCATAACGGCAGTTCTGTATGTAAAATAAACATACAGGGAACTTCAAAATCCCATTGTCACCTCCTTCCTATGGAAATCTTTTTTTATTATTGCTTATAAATGTTGCTTATTTTGCTTTAGTTTATTTGTACATCTCACTATAACAATTGTCTACTATTTATTTTGTTGTTATATATGTTGTTTTGTTGTTTATTTTATATTATAATCTCTGAATCACTGAAAATGAGGACTCCCTACAATGAACTTCCGAGAATAAAGGTTGGATGGATGAATTTATTCATGTGATGAGAGTGTATGTGTGTGTGTGTGTGTGTGTGTGTGTGTGTGTGAGAGAGAGTGTGTGTGTGTGGTACCTTTGCTGGTTGAAAGGCTGTCCCATGAGGATGTTGTCCCTCACGGATCCGTGGAAGATCCAGGCCTGCTGGGAAACGTAGGCAAATGTCCCGTCTGCAATCACGGATCCCTTCACCAGGTGCATCTGAGAACACACACACACACACACACACACATCTCTGTTTCAATCTTTCACATACAGTAGATCTCTGTTTCTCGAGTCACCTACTGTCGGTATGGAAAAAAACCCCGAAAACAATCGGTTCTACCTATCTGGAGTTGCTACAGTCAACAGCTAGAGCAACTCCTGAACATGCCCCAAAGTGTAGTACTGTAGCTGCCTGGCAGCTCTAGCTGTTGGCTGTGGCCACTCCAGCTAGGTAGAACCGATTGTTTTGGTTTTTTGGTGGTGTTTTGTATCAAAAGTACTAGATGACCTCGAGAAACAGAGATCTATGTGAAAAATGTAACAATTTTCCAATTAATGTTGATGGCATATGGTCATGTAAAAGACAGATAAACACACCTGCCATCTAGGCCATGCACTTTTGATCTAAATACAAGATTAATAACACTTGGTTATATTTATTTTTTGCAGTGTGCAAAATGATTGAAATAAGAAAATCCCATCAATGTTTATGGGCTGCCTAGGTATGGAAACGTGATTAACATGTGATTTCAGAAAATTATCTTACATTTGCATGATACATACACGTTACTTGTGATGCATGTACTACATATTATTAGAAACATCACCGACTGACAAACGGTCGACTCAGATTCCATTTCCTGTAGCCCTCCATATCTATAGCCGCCTGCATTTATTTACCTGTTCTAGGACGCTGGATATGAGTGATGTTTTTCCACTGCCCACATTTCCACAAACTCCAAGCAGGTTTCCCTGGAAAACCAAAAGATTATGTAAGTCATGTGTAACGGTAGCCAGGATGTACGTTGTGTAAACCTCCCTCCCGACGCCTTAAGACTTGTGCTAGTGAGCGTTCTAGCAGCCTGGGCTTTTAGCTCGATTACTAGCAAGAAGCTAGTAGATTCCTGCTTGATAACCCCAAACTAACTAAAAACTAACATCCATGAAGTCCACTCTGTCACACCACCGTCAGTCCAGTCACACAAAACATTATCAAATAACAAAAAAAAATTATTTGAGAAAATATTGATGAATCGATTTGTCAACTGATGAAGGTGGGGGTTTACTGTATATCCTCCATCTGTGTTTGTAAAAAATCTCCTTGGTAAAGGTGATGTTTTTTGCAACTAGTCCTCCATATGACTCAATGCTCAGATTCAATAAGAATATTTTTTGCCCAAAATTTTTGAAGTGACAATGTGCGTTTCTGGTAGAATATACAGACACATACACACACACACACACACACACACACACACACACACCTTGGGCAGGGTGAAGCTGATGTTTCTGAGGGTGAGTTTGTTCTCTGAGGTGTGTGTTTCATTGTTCGTGTTCTCAGGTGAGTGGTCAGGTGACTTCCAGCAGAATGAGGCGTTCTCCATCACCAGAGCCGCTCCTAGCCCCTTCTTCTGGGTCAGATAAGACTCAGGGTTCTGCAGCAACAGCAGCTTCTGAGGACGAACACACACACACACACACACACCATATATATTACACACACACACATATCATATACACAGTACACACACACACACACCACATACACGTCATGTATATATCATGTTCGCACACACACACTACACATTTCATACAAACCTTGAGTCTTGAAAGGGACACAATGCCCTCCGCTAGACATTTGATAAAGTAGGGCATAAAGGCCAAATAGAAATTCATTGTGTTAAAGACAGCCATGATGGTGAAAGCCTGCAGAGGAGAGAAGAGGGAGAGGAGGAGGGAAAAAGAGAGGGAGAAAAGTTGTAAATATGGACAATCTACTGCAGCCTGCCTCCCTTAACAGTTCCAACAACCAACCTTTTCATGGGCACTTTTACTTCCATTTTAGAACACAAAATCCCAACTAGAGACGCTTGAAAATCTTGTTTATGTGAAACTAACAAAGGGTTTATTTATTTTGTATTTATTTTTTTAGAGATCAAAATTAACTTATCTTAACTTTTTTGTTAGGTTAGGTTTATGTTTCATTCAAGAGCTTGACAACTGTGATGGAATGAAATACAACGGTGGAAATCATATACCTTTTTTTGTTAAATGACTCATAGAAATGAGCAGGTCTATGGAATCAAAATTGACTCATATGTTTTGTACGTGTGTATGGCATTTTGAAACTGTAGAAATAATTTGTGACAGTGAAAATGATTCGTACAAGTAATCGTAAATATTATACACTACACTTTCAATCTATTCTACGAGTACAGATCGGTTTTACAGCTACAAATCATCCTACAGTTAGAAATAATTTTCCATTACAAATATATTCTACAGTTACCATTCAATGCTCTACATACAAAAAACTGTCCTACAGTTACGGATCTTTTTTGCAGGTACAAAGACTTTTGTCACATTGAGAATCAAAACAAAACAGAACAAAATAAAAACAAAATATATGTTTTACAAAATGATAAAGGAATGTCACTGTAATTGGTTTAATGGATGTTACGCCCAAAACTCACCCATGACTAATCAAGAAACATAAGAACAACCCTTTCGAAACCATGCACCTGGCGTGTCATCACTTACTCACTTTGAACCGAGAGAGCAAGAGAGAGAAAAAGAAAGAAAAAGAGAGGGGGGTACTGACCGTGGAGGGGTCCAGGGGGAGTCCGAGGAGTGTGTGTACAATAAACGTGAGGATGGTTGCAATGGTGGGGACGATGGCCGTGTTTGCAGTGTTCATACTCTGCACATAACCCGCCTTCTGGAGCAGGCTCCTCTCTTTCATACGGATTTCTACACACACACACACACACACACACACACACACACACACACACACACACACACAGAGTGAGAGAGAGAGAGAGACCTCTGAAACTGTAGGATGCCACACGCGGCACACTCAGGTTCATCAGAAAAACAATTTGTTTTTGATGACAACTTTGAACTAACTTTTCAGGTTCCAAACCAATTTATTTTAGTCAAAATGCTCAAAATGTTCAAAACGGTTCAACATGTTGAGCATTAACCAGAATGGAACCCATTCTCTTTTTGTGGAAAAGGCCTATATGTGATATAGTCCTGTGAGTGGATCTCAATGACAATTTTACTTGAAACCGAGGGGTAAGAAAAATTCCCAACATACACCGCTCACATTAGAAAAACAAGCACCAAGATAATAATAATAATAATTAGCTTTATTAACACCACTAACCACTAATAATAATTAGCTTTATTAACACCACTAACTACTCGGTGAGTTGCACAGTTTTGAAAACGAACGTTAAGGGTTGTTTTAAGGACATGTTTGTGCATGCCTGTAGCAACCACTCTGAAGTAGTCAAAATTTCGGTGTCCACCACTCTAATTCATCCCAAACAAACCAGAAAAGGGACTCAACGTGCTAAATACCAGAATTTTCCTTTAAAATCAATTATATAGGAAACAGAGCCAGTGCAGTTCAGCTAACACAGGGGTGATGTGCTCTCTCTTCTTAGTCTTAGTTAAAAGTCTAGCAGTAGAGGTCTGTATGAGTTCCAATTTCTTTGTTTTTTTGGGAGACCAGTAGAAAGTGCATTGCAGTAGTCTAACCTGCTAGAGATAAAGAAATGGATTTGTTTTTCTGCATCTTGATAAGTTAAAAAGGGCCGCACTTTGGCAATGTTTCTCAGGGGCTTGAAGCTTGACTCTGTATCTAAGAGGACACCTAGGCTTGTTACTTTTGGTTTGACCTGGTGTGCCAGGTTCCCAAGATAACGGTGTCTCGCTTTGATTTTGGTCTGGTACCTGTGATCTTTTTTTCGAAGGACTCTTCCCAGGCGTACATCTTGATGAGTTTGATGCAGGTGAGAACTTCATTCATGGTGTGCACTCGGCTGTCCGTTACCACAACAGCCCTCCTCCGAAAGACGTTTATCACCTTGGCAGCACAGAACTACAGCCACACACATTGTCAACAGGAAAGCACTTCAAACACACACAAACAAGTAGCATCAACAGATCCAATTATTCTGCAAAGGTGACAGACACAGAGGTATGTGTGTGTGTGTGTGTGTGTGTGTCTGTGTGTGTGTATTCATGGGTGAATGAAACCCAGATAGACTGAGATTCCGATGAGGGCAGTGTATCCGAAAACGTAGCAGGAGAGAGTGTGTGTGTGTGTGTGTGTGGGGGGGGGAGGGGGGGGGGGGGTGTACCTGTATGGGGATGAAGCCCAGGTAGACGGAGATTCCGATGAGGGCGGTGTATCCGAGGATGTAACAGGAGTAGGAGATGCAGAGCAGAAGTGCCAACAGCACGCCGGACAGCATATAGGAACCGTACACCACCGCCTCAAACATCCGGTAGCTGTCCACCGTCAACACGTTAATGATCTAGACAAAACACAACAGCTCAGAAAGTGTGTGTGTGTGTGTGTGTGTGGTATGTGTCAGGGCTTCTGTTGTCCGGTAATTGCCGGACATTGGCCTGAAAAAGAAATAAAATGTCCGACAAAATAAAATCTTTCCAGTCAAATTGTCCGATAGAATTTGGCTAATAATCCCATCCCCCTAACACAATCTGAATTTGAGAATAAGCTTAAAATGTAGAGGCCTATATTAAAGCAAGAATACGTCCTTTGGATATGTTTTAAAGGAACAGGCTCTACCGAAAGTTATTAAACAACACGGATATGCAGCATTTCAAATTAAGCGCATGCTTAAAACATCTGTTAAACAACGAACGGATGAGTGAGACGATTAAAACGTGGCCAGGCCCAAGCAGAATAGCCTAAAAGCTACAGACCCATGGCTACACTTGACATGCAACTGTGTTCTGTTCCCAGAGCATGCTTTCTCTGTCTATGATCTGCAGAGTTAGGGCCTCCTCGACGAGGAGATTGCTGGTCCGTGGATAATTTGCTGCACAATCAAATGGTATCATTGAACCGCGGACCGAAAGAAAAAGAAACTACAAATTTTCCAGAATAGAAAATATTTCTTAATATAGTGTTATCAAATAAAGAGTATATGCTGCATGACGCAACATTGACCCTCCCGCTGGATGCTGCGTAGCGCAACATTGACCCTCCCGCTGGATGCTGCGTAGCGCAGCATGCTTTTTATTTCATGTTTCTAGGTGCTACAGAGGCTTAGATATTACATTTTGGTAGACGTTGACAATTTTTAGTATGTTTTCAGAAAACCTTCAGGAAATAAGGTTATTTAGTCTAGAATGCCATAGGATTCTATAGGCGTTTTTAACAAGCATTTTAGGAGTAAATGGGTTAAGGGGTAGTGGTGCGAGCGTTCATTCAATGTGTGCGCGCATCTGCACAAGTGAACCACTGGAGATAACGTGGGTAGCAGCAACAAACAACGTAGCCTATTTAAAACAACAAACAAAGCGGATTCTTGCTGTCCATGAAAACAGCAGAGCCTGGCTAGATCTTTAAATTGACACTAGTTAAGCATGTTTAAGTAAGGCTAATGAACATGTTGCATTCTATACTGCCTGATTATGTCATTCTTTAAGCTACTGTCTCCTTGAATTTCCCCTTGGGGATCAATAAAGTATCTATCTATCTATCTATCTATCTAGTTTTCCTCAACTTGACTAATTAAGAAGCGATAATAGGATATTTGACCGGCATATCATCAAAATGTCCAGTGTCACTTTGACCGGCACCATTTTTTTCAAGCGGAAACTCTGGTGTGTGTGTGTGTGTGTGTGTGTGTTTTTGTGTGTGTGTGTGTGTGTGTGTGTGTGTGTGTGTGTGTGTGTGTGTGTGTGTGTGTGTGTATGTGTGTGTGTGTGTGTTTGTGCATGTGTGTGTGCGTGTCTCACCTGTCCCACAGACACCCCGGTGATGATGCGCATGTTGATGATCTTCCTGAAGGCGAGCATGGAGAAGGCCCCTTTGACGCGAGTGGCCGTGCGCAGGCTGATGGCCCATGTCAATGAATATAGGAAGGTTCTGCAGACCTCCGAGCTGAACAGGGCGAAGCACATCCCCAAACCGTAGCTCAAAGAGTACTGACCTGGAGTGTCCACATAGCTCAGGATCTCATACACCAACACAGCCTGGGGAGAGAGAGAGAGAGAGAGAGAGATGGCATTACAGCATATTTCAAAAAAAGGCTTTTAAATGTGTAAAATAGGACAGTCTCTCTTTCTGATGTAAGAAATTAAAATGGCTCTGTTTCTGTCTGTAACAGTGTACAATGGGTGTAGGGGCTTCAAATGGGTGAAGATGTGTGTGATTGCAAAGACGTACCGGCCCCAAGAAGAGCGCCCCCGTCAGGAGGAAGGAGGAGAGGACACTGAGGATGAGGCGGGTCCTCTGGAAACGCAGCATCACCCTCCCCAGAGACGCTTTCTTCAGTCCCACACGAGACACCTCCTCCTGCCACAACCGCTCCATCCTGACAACAGACACACACACATATATATATGGATATATATTACCCACACAAACACACACACACAAACCGCACTCGCACACACACACACACACACACACACACACAGACACACACAGACACATTTAGTAAAAAGAGATATAAAATTATATAAAATGGAAAAGATGAGGCACAATCAAACCTTGAGGAGAAGCAAATATTTCCACACTTACATTTAGTACTTTATAATGCCCCCCTTCACCAATAAAAGGGTTGTTAGTGTTCTGCAAAGTTACAGAATTAAAAGCAAGGGGCCGTTTCTGCTTAAAGATTCTCCAGATCGTCCAGATTCCTAGGTCCTCTCTATTGCATCATACCATTTTTGCATCACACCATTTTTATGTTGATCTTGACCAATGCTTTTTATGACATTGTCCTGCTGGATGACCCACGTCTAGCGTATCGGCAGAAGCAGTCAGATGGCGATGGCTATGTTATGGAGCTTGTGATGTCAGGCCCCCTAAACAGGTACACTGACTGGAGACACAGCTCCACAACATCACAGACCCTCCATCAGATTTATCAGTGGGCATGGGGTTCTTTTCACGCCAAACCCACTTTGTGTTTGTTGCCAAAAAGATCCATTTTCTTTTTATGTCACCATCACAAATCATGGGGATTACTATATGAAGAGTTTGGTTTCAAAATGTTATATCTGTTTTAAAAAACATTACAAAGTCATGTTATTTAATTGTGTATTTCAGGTAATATCAATCAGATTGCAGTTGTGTTGTTTTGATTGAGTAAAGATAAATCAAATACTAATATACTCAATTACAGTTTTACTGAAATTACTAGGAAAATAAAACGTAAAATAATATTTATGAAAATTCATTAAAATGGTGGCGTTTTGGAACCAAACTATTCATATGCATGTATCTATCTCTGTAGATGTATTAGTGAAAGAGACCAAAGGATGCTTTTCTATGTATTCAATACTGTGCATCAACTTTGCTTTGTCTGTCATTTGCTCTCTCCATGTCACAACTTTCTAATAAGGGACCGTTCGTTATTTATAAACGGGGTCACCGGAGGAAAATAGGGGAGGGTCATGTCTTTTTATTCTTTGTTGAGGGGAGGGTCACCTAACTTTTTTTTTGTCTAGAAGGGAGGGTCACCCATCTTTTGTATTAATGAAAACAGCAAAAAATCAAAGTGGCTTGTTTGATTGTTGATTTCTGTCGCCATATAACGTTCTCTTTCGTTCCATAGCTCTGTCAACATTGAACAATGAAAATAAGGGAGATTTCCCGGGTTTCTCACGCAAAATACGGAAAATGTCAACATTCGTCCCCATTAACGTTGCAAGGGTTGGAGCAACAAAGTAGCCTACTTTATTCACGCCTAATAGCCTATATCCATTTGGTCAACTTTATCCAGCCCTAAAAAAGCTAAATTTAACTTTGGTTTAGGCCTACTTGTAGTTTACCGTGTAGCCTAACTTTAAACAGTCTGCATGCTTAACATAGCCTAAGCATACTTGTGCTTCATTCATCCACACATCCAGCTCCTAACGTTTTGACAAGCATTTCTACCAATTGACCTTGTTCCTGCCCATCTCTAGCTTTGCTGTCTTCATCCTTTCTGTTTTTGTTGTTTGCAAAAAAATATATAGCCTAGTATTTATATAACCAGCAACAAGTGCAATTTGTTATTCGCTGTCATTCTCTCTCCTGCCAACAAAAACGTTCCAAGTAGCAGTGCGTAATTCTGCTTCATAAAGTTGAACAAATACATTTGGTCATATTAATAGCCAGTTTATGGTCTACAGTGTAGTTGTTAAGTTATGGTAGGCCAACTTGGAGTGAATATACAGGGGGAATTCTTTGTCTAGCTGAGTAGCCTGGCAGGTGCGCACGTAGCCTACGGCCGAACACTGCAAGCGCTAATAATTCGTGCTCTCACGACAACCACGTAGTTAACTTAAATAGGCCTAGGTTAACATCACTCTGAGTTCGCATTCAAGCAAGCAAAACGATGATTTGAATACATCCGTTTCTCTGGAAGGGCAAGGGGTAACAACAGGACAACACAGAGACAGGCCAGAATGCAGGACTAATGTTATGAGAGTATTACACTAATATGGGATATTCTACGGAAAAATATATTAAAACGGCAAGACAGCGGGGAAACGTTAAAATGATAAACCCGGAAAAAGTTGGCATGTTAGGTATTTTTCGGTCCCTGTGATTATTTGTGAAATTGTGCAAACGGCTTTTCAAGTCATTTGAGAAGGAAGAAGTGTAGCAAGCTCCCAAATTGACGCTCGTCTGAGAAATTGAGTTTTGGATAATGTTCAGCTTCGGCAGCTTTACAATGACTGAGGAAGCCTAGAGACGAGTCCATAGCAACAAGTTCATGTGTTGAATTTGTTATTACCCAGTGTGCTTTGTTGAATGGTCTCAATTCTTTATTGTTTTATTTCATGTGAATAATTACTAGAGGAGTAACTTTTCAAGTAGGCTAATGCAGTTGCAGGAAGTGTGCATTTAGTTTCCATTGTGTTTCCACAACAATGTTAGTGAGTAAATACTGAAAAGGCCACCATCTTGGTGAAGTGTGATGTGTAAGATCAGAAAGCAGAGGTTGAATTTAGGGCGGTAGCATATATGTTGATGTGTTTTCATAGCGCGGAAGACATCGATAATTGGCCAGGGAGGGTCATGTCATTTTTGAAAATGCTGCTGGAGGGTCGTTGAAAATTATATAGCAGGCAGGGGAGGGTCATGCAACTTTTGATCGAAGCACTTAAAATCCCTCCGGTCCCTAAAGTTCATGCAACGCCTGAGGCAGAATAGAAGAGGAGGGAGCATACTATGGCAAGAAAATGCTGAAAATGCTGAAGGATGTATATATGTAGGTATATGTATTGTATTGTACTGTATTGACCTATTATCTTACTTCCTTGGAGTAGCCACATGAATTGTATTGTTGTATTTCTGCATGTATGAGGAGTTTTGGAAAAGACGTATGTCTTGTGTATGTTCAGGTAAGAAGGATTCATATGATTTGTATTACTACGATGTAACTAACTAAAGTATAAGATGGGGCCTTGCCCTAGAGAACTCTGGGCAGTGTTACTGGAACATGCTGTTGCTGGTAACACTATCGCCTGGCGTCGTAAATAAACCGGCAGTGATTTTTCACACCTGAGAGTGCCTGGAGATTTTTGACCACAGAGCGAGGAGAAAATAAGGACATATCAACCACTACTCCAGTTTGAAAGCGCACACAAACGCATGCTTGCTCGCACACACACATACACACACACAGTTATTAGTTATCGAGATCATTAGTTAGTAAGTATCAGGATTCTTTGTTAGTCAGTAACTGGTCTGTTTAGTCAGTGGCAACAAATGTGGAGTGCAAAGGAACAGACCGGTCCCCATTGGTCCTGGCTCCGTCATGTGGCGAGATGATCAGAGAGCTTTGGTCTAGACGGTTCCGGAAAATTCTCCACATAACGGGCGTCATCCAGGAGAAGGAGGCAAAGGAGAAAAACCCTGCATTGTCCAAAGGGTGGGACCTGGAGACACACACACCACATCAAGGACAGGTACTCTTAGGATCTCCCCTGAACACCACATCTGCAAGTCATGATGTGTGGAGTTGCTGTCCCCCCACACAAGGCCCACACTCCACACAGTTGTTATTTGGCCATTCAAAGGTGAAGTGAGGTACAGTGTACTATGTGATCTGAAAGCTGTGGTACTGTAGTAGTGGTGGTGTTGTGTGGTGGGTGTGGTTTTGTGTGTGTGTGTGGCTGTGTGTGTGTGTGTGCATGCATGCATGCGTGTGTGTGTATGTGTGTGCATATGCATGTGTGTGTGTGTGCCCACCCTGATGGCATGCAGAATGGGAACATGTTCTGTAAGCCGTGGTGGTAGCAGTGCCGCTCTGGCTGGGGGGGTCTCGTCCACCGGTTCCCCACTGAAGGCCAGTAATCACTGAACCTACACCACTTCTGGAAGTAGATGGGGGAGGGGGGGGGGGGGGGGGGAGAGAAAAATAGCTAATTGAAGGTTTTCTACTGGCAAGAACAACAGACGGCGGTGCTGGATGGGTGATCTCGAGATGGACATTTGGACATGTACATCTAAAAGGTCGGCAACAATATTCTAACAGATAATGTACAAAACTAAATAAGCTTGCTTATAAGCCCTGTTAGTCACACGTTCACATCATTTTATTTTGGGGGTCTACTAGAACAGATCCTCATAATTGAATGTTCCAAAAAATGTTATATTTTTTTGTTATTTACCTATTCGGTTGCTAAGTATGATGTCACATGTTGATTCTGGGTCCTCTCATTCCAAAAAGTTTAGCGCAAGTAAACCCTGTCAGCATCAGCCCTGTTTTAGTGAGGGTTAGACCACAATGCTACATCAACAGAGCAATTAGTGTAGCTATGCAGCCAGATGATGTAATCAAGGGTAACGTCCAGGCCTCCCCAAAATAGGATTGACCAGGCAGCAAGTGAGCAGCAGCATGACACTTTTCTTGTAGGATACTGTGAATAGTGTAGGAAACTGTGAATAGTGTTGTAGGATACTGCGAATAGTGTTGTAGGAAACTGAATAGTGTTGTAGGAAACTGTAAATAGTGTTGTACCATACTGTAAATAGTGTAGGATACTGTGAAGTGTTGTAGGAAACTGTGAATAGTGCTGTAGGATACTGCAAATAGTGTTGTAGGATACTGTAAATAGTGTAGGATACTGTTAATAGTGTTGTAGGAAACTGAATAGTGTAGGAAACTGAATAGTGTAGGAAACTGTAAATAGTGCTGTAGGATACTGGAAATAGTGTTGTGGGATACTGCAAATAGTGTTGTGGGATACTGCAAATAGTGTTGTAGGATACAGTAAATAGTGTTGTAGGATACTGTAAAAAGTGGGAAAAAATGGTTTATTTTACTGTCTCATAAACTCATTCTCATTAGCGATAAAGCTCTTAACCTGACTGTTCAAACTCACTCTCATTAGCGATAAAGCTGCTAACCTGACTCTTCAAACAAGTTGGAGGCCTGCCACCCATTTAAAACAAAGAAATGTAGTAGTTTTAGGAAAACAAAAGCACGAGTATTGGAAATACAATCTATAGGACCAGAGCTGTTAATCATATTACTGCTGAAAAAATAAAAATGATTGTGCACATGCTTTATGTGTTGCCGATTTAGCGACTTTTGGCCATCCCTAGCGACAGAAAATGTAATCTAGCAACAAGCACCTTGAACAAAGGAAAGTAGGCTACAACTTCATTCACAAGCAAAGCAGATAGTTCAAAATTGAGCATACAAGTTAGGCAACCCTACTGTATAGCATTCTTTTAGGCGATATAGCCTCAATTTTATCAATGCAGGACAGACTGTCGGCTGAGTAAAAAAAAAAATTATGTCGGTCTGTCCTAAATATATCCAAAATATAGCCATTATCGTAAGGTTAAATTGCGTGTAGCCTATGGTAAAGTTATAGCCAGACTACAAGCAACCACAAGTATATTTGGCCAATAAACCTGATTTACATTTTACATTTCTGGTGTAGGCTATGACAAGATAGTATAGCCTACAGAAGTGCAAACTGCAAAGTGTATCAATGTACAAGTATTAACACATATACTTAAATAGGTTTTTAAAGTTGCCTATATGAGCAAAAGAAAAGCAAACTGGTGTAAAGGTGAATTAAAAGGACATCACTGGATTTTTTGGGAGAGGGGGGGGGCGACACGGCGTGCTGGCGTCATTGATGCAAATTAGCGCTTGGTCATCTAGTGACATTAAGCGACTTTTGCATATGACTTGCTACTTTACATTTGAAATAGTTGGCAACACTGATTATACATGCAGTCGATGCTTTCAGTGAAAGCCCTTTCAACAGTACGTGTCCACCGAAAACATCATCTGATGACTGGTTTACAAATAAAACAGTTAATTCTTACTACAAATGTAGGCTAATGTCAATGTTCCATTGCGCTCAATATGCTAGGCATATTGGTTGCATGAGAAAAAAATCCCGAGCAGTTTTCAGCCATTACTTTGAGAACTTTTCTTAGGCAAGTGGAAAGAACATTTCGGCCCACACGCATTTTTATAAAACGTAGCCTAATTGTTTGAATGAAACCGGTTACTTCGGCATGAGATGAATACGGTGATATAGCAAGAAAAAGAATCACGTTATATTCAATTCTGACTAAACACAGTCCTCCCGAGGATTAGCAAGTCTATAATTGTTTTTAAAAAGCAGTCGGAATCCACTTCGTTGGAGGCTAAACGCTGTGGATTATCTGATTATCTGCAGCACTAGGTTGCGGATTAATTCACTCGCAGACGCGGACATGCATTGAGCTCTACCTACTGTAGCCCATGTTGTGCCTCCGCCTTTGATAACACCACATAGCCAACCACGTATATCTTGATCGAGATTTCTTTGTTTTCATTTTCTAACGCTCCGTGATTTCACGACACCATCATCAATGATCATCAGGCGAGTGACAGAAGCACTGTAGCCTACTCCGAGTCCGCAGTAGGCTACTCCAGTAATCTCGCACTCCCCGCGACACTGTGGTCTGCTGAATATCCTCTCTTCCTATAAGAACGTGCAGCCAAGTCCCGCCCTACTCTGCTTTTGATTGGCTAAACACGTTTGTTAAATTGAAAGCGAGAGCTGCCATTGGTAGGTGAACTCAGAGCGGTATCTCGAAGTCAGTGTTTATTCATGGGTTTCATCAGGTCCCTTTCCACAGGTGTCTCAAATCAAGCACCTTAATTATCAATGCAGACTGCATGGTGATTGATTAATACACCTGTGGAAAGGGACCTGATGAAACCCATGAATACCGGATCTGTGTTTGCATATTTAATACGTTTCATACACGTGTTTCAACACTGCATTTCGGTCGTTGCTTTTACCTTACCATGCCAGTTATGTATCCACCAGCTGCCTGCCTGCAGCCTTCCAAAACTCCAAGCTGCTTGCTGTCAGATTTGGTTCCGAGGGCACAAGTTCAGTGTATCAACAACACTCAATAACAGTTTATGTGATGTGTTAATCAATTAGATTCCCAACAGCTAGTTCTGGAGTAGGCCATTCAACTAGCCCGCTTGCTTACGACGAGATTCAGGCTGCGCAGTCGGCACCCGCTTCCTTATTTGGATTTTGGGTTGCCAGGTTTTATGACAAAACGGTTGAAATTGAAACTAAGGCCGGCTTTACACGACAACGCTCCCGGGTGAAACCGACAAAATATTTTATCAAATGTGCCTTTCGTTTAGACGGCGACAGCGTTTTGGGGGCTTAAAAACGCAAAAAAATGAACCCACCCTCCAGAGTGGAAATCTTAAAGACGCTCCACCGTCGCGTTCCTATGGAATGTTTTTTGTGCCAAAATTAAATAAATAAATGAAATATGAAATCAATAAATGAAATATGTAATAAATAATTAAAAGTTGAAATAAATAAATAAAAGATTAAATAAATAAATAAAAAGTTAAATAAATAAATAAAATGTGAAATAAATAAAAGATTAAATGTAAAAACCATATATACATTGACATTGACATTTACATTCCATATGCACGGTCTTGCAATGTGCCATGAAATAAATAAATACGTCAGTCACCCATCAAGGCGGGACCTAGCCGCTGATTGGTTGCTGCCTGAAAAAAAAATCAAACTTTGTGAGCATGACTGGCTGATCAGAATAAAGTCATTGATATAAGCTAAAAGCTAGTGCTACTGCTAACAGCCATAAGCTAGGCATTTTCATTCAGAAAGATTGTGTGTTCTATGTTGCTAACTCTTGGCTGTGAGTTATCAGGACGTAAAAGCATAGCATCTAGTTCTGTCAAAAATCCTTGTCGGCTGCTGAGTTACAGTATACCCTCATATTGAGAACTAAAAAGTCTCTGGAAAGTTGTGGACACTGCTTGGGCAATGTACGTTAGCAAGCTGGCACTGACACTCACATAATAAGAGTTCACGGCATGGGCATCTCAAGCTTTATTGTTTATGTATCATATAACAAATGAGGTGAATTCAGCTCAAGTGAAGTTAACTGGGACGTCTGGGCACCCTACTATAAATAGAAGCAATAGCAAAGTCGTTTGCCATAGATAGAAGTTCGCTTTCTGTAGATGTCGATAACTAGCTAACGCTTGTGCTAACTGTTAGCGCTAGCTCTAGATGTGCACATAGCTACATGGCTACTTTGTTTTTCCGACAGCTGCAAGTGCTTTGCATCGTGTGACAATCATGGATGCCACAACAAAGGTTAAAACATACACTCACTAATCCTAAACAAACAACTGTATTTGCTCGTGAAAGAAAGATATGCAGCTTTTCAAGTGATAAAAAGGGCAAATTCCCAAGTTCACATTAAAACTGTTGGACATGAAAGGCCACATGGACTACAAACGAACTACAACGTGACGACAAAAGTGATGACGAGCCCCTAACCGGGCAACTCTGTTAGCAAAATCTAGCCCCAGTTTCCGACCTCTGACTCACACATTAAGTGACGTGAATGACGCGGAATGATGATGTTTTCACTCGGAGAAAGGTTTTTCCGAAGCCCATGAACGCTGCTGTCACTCCCCGATGTGAGTCGCTACCCGATGTGAGTCACGCATGCTCAGATTGATAGGTTTTACGGCATAACGCCAAGGGATCCGACTGAAATCCATAAAATAATTCACTTTTCTGTTTCAAATACGTTTTAGCTAAGATTGTTTGATTGCTAACGTTAGCCATTCAAGTGACAGCCTTTGTTGTGCTTGATTGCTTACTTACTTGCCAAACTTCGTTATGTAGGTCAATTTTTATTGATATTACAGAAGTCTCTCGCTAGCAGGCTACTTCAGCCTCTAATCTAGAACTGACATTAGAGATCATGCTGTGAAAATGTGATGCCTTACGCTAAATAATACATGACTGCTGTGTAGGCTAATGTCATTATTCTGTGGCTAACAGCACAGGTAGTCGCAAAGTAGCAAAGTGACGCATGCGCGACTCACATCCGGTAGCGACTCACATCGGGGAGTGACAAACAAGGGGGCAGGCGAATTCCCGGAAGTAGAAGTATCGATGTAGCGGTGGTTATCAACTCTCTGCTAACCCCATAGAACGCCCATTCATTGAGGATTTTTTTGAACTCCCATAACTTCATATAACATATATCATGTGCCGATATTTTAGCTTCTGTGTTATCTACATAAACAATAAAAGGCAAAACAAGACTCGATTACCTCGTACGTAACGTTAGGTTCCCGTAAGAAGAATGTTTAGCATGTCCGGTTGAAGGGAAGCTAACGCACTGAAGGGAGATAACCGTATTGTTTGGATAAGAAGCGTAGTCCAGCCAGCACAGAAACTCGTGAGCTATGTAGCCTACAATAGCATGCATTGTATGTTAAAGTAAAGCATAGAGGCAAGTAAACCTAATGAAAAACAGTAGTTTTACCGTTAGGTAGTCTAACGATAATCATTTCAGAGGTTTTCGATGGATTGACCGTAGGTCAGAAAAGTGGAAAGAAGATTAGCTTCAAGCCTGGAAGCTATAACTTTTTTGTTTTGTTTTACCATGATCTTGTTACCATGATCTTGATACCATGTTTTTGAAGATGATCATGTGTGGTAGTTTCAACATTAACACGACTTGATATCACTTGTGAGGATGATTAATAATAATACATAAATAAATGTTTAACTTTGATGACTTTGAAGACGAAGGAAGTGTGAGAAGAATTTCTGTGTATCTATCATATGAGTTGCAAGATTCAGTTCGATGGCTAACGTCACGAAGTTAAGTGCGAGTCTGCGCAGTACTGGGGGGACCAACTGAAAAATGACTCAGTGCCCTCCCATTGAGAACGACGGAGTCTGTTCGTCCATTTCTTTTACTGTCTATGGTGACAAACGCTAGGAAAGTGTGCTCTGAGCTGCTCATGCTGGCTATCGTCGCATACGCGTTGACATCATATCCATGTGCAGTACAGCCAAACAACAACAAACGTCGGATTATTTCCATCAGTCGGACATTCAAGTTGCCTTAGCTGCTTATGATAGCTATTCAGGAGTCCTTTCAGTAGCATAATGAGTGTCTCTACATTAGGGGTGGGCGATATATATATCGTCTGCGATAATATCGTGATTGTTGTTTTAACGATGTGCAAATTTACATTATCCAGTATTTAAATTACTTATGGGGGAAAAACACTCGAAATCACGCATTGAAACCCCATTCACAAATCCAGGAGGTGTGTTGCAGCAGATCAAGTGTCACATGATCCCTATGGGTCCACGTTGTCACAGGCAGGTCTAATGTTTATTTTGTGTAGCGAGATCAAGACGTAGCCTACAAGGGATTTTGTGCAGCTACTTCTGTTCTCGTAGCATTGATGAGACAGTCCTTTTTTCCTACATGGTATTGAGAGAAAACATTTGCCTTTGAGTATTTTAGTAGTCAGTTGTAAACAAAGACAGTGGCGGAGCTAGGGGGTGGCTTAGGAGGCTTAAGCCCCGAATCTTTTTTCAAAAGTCCCGAATCTTTTTTTTGTGTTTTAAATTCCCGGCAACTCTTATTTCCAATATAACTTCCCCTCGGTTTCTCTATAAATGTCACACAATGCTCTATTACTGAGGAAATATATCCCTTATTTTCAAAGCCCAATATTGAAAAATAATTTGACTTGCTACACGATCTATGCCAGGTCTCTGGGCTATCCGCTATGGTGATTTCAATGGTTAGATTGATTTGTTTAGATCCAGTGAAAATGCTGCCTTGACAATGCTATGTCATGGCTTCGGTGTTCCAAAAAGCCTGTCAGAAGTCTGTCACTTTTACAGTCTGTGATAAAACACTTTTTGTACATGTTGTTGAAACGTTATGTATATTAGAAAGTTTTTCAAAATACCACCCAGCTCCGTTCAAGCAACAGCATCGCCCAGTGAACTGACGGATGGTGTTGTTTCAGGTTGGTGATTTCACGTTAAGAGCTTTCAGTCAGTTAGGCAGGCTAACGTTAGGCTACTTGACTAGCTCCCTAAATGCTTAACGTTAACCTTAAATGTCCTCGTTCGTCGCGGAAAAGGCAAATTCAGTACTCTCATAGGCTAGCTAAGCCTAATGCAGAATAAGAAATTCCAGCTCCCAAAACAAAGTGATCCTCGTCTTGTAATAAATTAGGCTACACTGTTTTGAAATGTCAGAAAACCCCATTAACAGTTATCTGCCCATGTCAACTTTTCAGTGTCATATGTTGCACAAAAGAATGTTAACTGTTAGCCTACCTTAAAACCTTGTTGATATCCTATTCACCACCACAGATCTTATAATCCAAGAGTCCGCATAAATATAAAAGTCATGTTATGTTGTTTTGGCTGCCTAACTAATTATTAACTAAAAAAAAAAAACATTACAATGATATATTGAGAGGAAAGGGCACTTTCCATAAGTGTGTTAATCAAGCACCATGCAGTCTGCATTCATAATCTAGGTGCTTGATTTTATGCACCTGTGTAAAGGGACCTGATGAAACCTATGAATAATCTTGCTAAATTACAAAAATAATAAAATTTATAAACGCCTATGTCAAGATGATAATGCATTCCTTCTAAAATACCCTTGTATCATGATGACTGGCCATACTGTAATTATATCATAATATTATGTATATTATAGTATAAGATATTCTATATATTTGTCACACAGATGAGATCAGGGAAGAGGAAGAAGGAGAATAGCAATAATAAACAATAATGTCATATCAAACAATAGCCTAATGAAAATAAACAAATACTATAATATACAAACCATAAGAAACGCTTAATTAACTAAGTATGCTAAACAGATATGAACAGATATTGCCTCTTGAAAGACCCAAAACTATAATTTTACACAGTGTGCCAGTCAGATACCTTGAATCTGTTGAATGTTAGTTTCACATTTTTTAAGTCTCAATGTGTCCATTAGTTTACACAAAATTCACTAGAAGTCATTATTTAAGGGGTTATTTAAAACATTTTTTAAATGGGCTAAGCCCCGAATGTTTACAATGTCTGGCTCCGCCCCTGAACAAAGAACTCTTCTCATGTAACCTTTTTGTAAATGGACTAAAGTTCGCTCTAAATATCTACGTGTATCAATTATGCTAACCGTTAGCATCTCTATGGGATTTCTCATATACATTAGCCATAAGCTAACGCATTAGTTTCTATTCTGTAACTTGGAATGCTAGCCTACATGATTTCTCTTAAACAAAACATCGAAGGGAATAACTGAGATGTACTCTGTTGGTCTGCTTAGTTTTACAGTGAATCCTAAGTAAAGGTTTTTGAAAGGAACTTCAGCTTCAGACTTTCTCTTGAGACACTGTTAGGCCTAGTCATCTTCTCTAATGTAGCTGGCTAGACCATGTCATTGCCACACACACGGGGGGCAAAATTGGAAATGTGTCATAGAGTGACAATGCATTGGTTGATTTGGTTAAAAAGTCACAGGTTAGGTTATTGGTTATTATTGTATTGATGCTGCTATTCATAAATAATGAGCTGTAAAGTACAGTGGGTCCCTGTTAAGTTTGGACGGGTTCCTTCAGGAATCACGATCCCCATTTTCTCGGCAGAAATGGCACAAACTGCAGTTGACACAAACAACCACAAGGTGTCACTTGGGTGCCACTACTGTTTTTGATGCGACTGACTTACTGCTTCCATGACGCAGCGGGGGCACGGGAACTTAAATGGATCACGGTAGTTTAAGCTTACACTTGACAAAACATTCTAATATGAAAATGTAGATGCAATTGTTGTAAAATGGTGCAGCTCCTTTAAGAAAGCACCGTGTGCAGGGATGGAGAGAGAGAAAGCGAGAGGGGATATGTGTGTTAGAACTTAGCGTGTGGAAAAAGTACATGCTGTTGAGACTGGAGCAAGTCATATTCAAAATAATGCAAAAAAAAGCAATTATCCTCATTCATTGCAACCAAAGCATGCCTGCTTGCCGACGTTCAAACGAAAAATATATCAAAGCACCTTTTGCGTTATGTAGCACGAAACAACAACAATTTTTTTTTAAACAGCTGGACAAATGATTTAGCTAATTGATTATATAACCTGTACACCAGCAATTGTTGAACATTTACCTGTACAAGTACATTGACAGTAGCCCAGCCTAAACAGCATGTTGTAGGCCTACTGTAGAATTAAATTGCAACCGCAACATGCCTGCTTGCCAACGTTCAAACGACAACGAAAAAGATAATAAAACAACAAGAGGGTTGAGTCTGAATGACACTGAGTTTTTAGACACTGAGTTTTTGTAGTTAAGAAATATTTTCGTATAAAAAAATGGTCATTCTTCAATCTCCTTCACTGACGCCTATGGAATAGGCTTAACGTCCCAAAACAACGATCAATGATCATCAAATCTCTCTCTCATATTGCTCCTCATAACCATCTATAAAAAAGTTTTTTTTCTTTTCTTTTTGAGCACATCCGAATCCCAGGACATAACGCACTGGACCTTATAATAGGCTCGAGATATAATTCCAAAGGGGGCAGATAGGGTAACCTGGCCCTAGCCAGATGAATTTCGCTCCGCCTAGCTCCACTCATCCATCTGGAACCGATCCATTGAAGTGTTGCTTCAGAAGGCTGGACCTAATAAAAAAATGCTTGCATATGATTGAATAAGCCACTTGTCCGTCATCTATTGACGTGCTACTTCAACCACTCTCATCGAAGCCAACCCGTGACGCTGATAACAGTCTCACAGTCGCTTCTACGCTATGTCACATCTATGAAACTCCCGCCCTGCGTCCTGATTGGCTAAACCATAAAGTTGGTTGGAGAAATCACTCTCAGTGGAAGAGGTTCCAGATGGATGTGAGTGAAGCTAGGCGGAGCTAAGCGGAACGACATTCATCTGGCTAGGGCCAGGTTACAGATAGGGGCCACTGCACTTAAAACTTAAAAAGATGAAGCTTTCCGAACTTTGAAATTGCGATCAGTGACTGGCATCGGGTGAACGAAGCTTTTTTTCTATGAAAAAGACGTTAGGCTACCTGCAAACTGGCCTATGATTTCATTGCTGAGTTTGCGGCAAAGCAAGAAAATGTTTTTTTTTCCTGAGTCAGGATATGGCGAGTCAGTGTCATTTATTTGTCCAATGTTAGCCTATAGATACAGACCAGTACATCTTATCAATAGTTTGAATGTCGTGTGTGTTTCTGCTCATTGACAAATACCGTTCAGCACAATGATTCATGCCCAATTAATTCCCCCTGTTAAAGTGTTTGCCTTTGTTAAGCGTTCATCTTCCGATAGTTCGTCAAAGTGACGCTTCACTCTCCGTGCTCTAACATTTTCAAATGTACTCTGAACCCCCATTTATTTGCGAGTGTCTGCGCTGTAGCCTTGGCCTGGTCAAAGGCACGCAGGTAGTCAGAAAGGACCGGTATAGAATTTTCCAGCAATTGCATTGCGGGGGTAGCGACGGAGGTCACAGGCCCTGGTGCGACTGCACTTGCTGCACCTATTTACGCCACTGCGTGGATCGCTAATATGTCTACTGTAAATCATTCATGTGTGAAAGTCATTAGGCTGGAAGCGCTAATGTGTCTAAGCTCATTAGTCTACTTTCAATAGGCCTACTGTACAGCCTGAGAGGGGGAACATAGCCTACTGTAGAGTAAACAATCAGTTACATTTGTTTAGTTAAATCCAGTTTTCTACTCTATCTCCATGATATGCTTAGCCCAGAGGCGATTGCTCTAAGACTACAGGGGAAGCTCAGCCTCCTCTAAAATATCACAGAAAATCGCATCAAATAACACTATTACATTAGCTTCTAGCCTACTATTCCAACTAAAACATGCTGAAAACATGTTTATCTTCATGGCTAGTTTGTTCAGCAATAAGGTTTTGTCGGTCATTTATCGCACCTGTAATTCGATTTCGCACCCGTAATACATTGCTGTGACGACACGGTCCATCAAAAAAACATGTAAAAAACCCATAGACGCTCGGCTTCACTGGACTTTCAATAGGGGAGTTCGACTTGCGGCAGATCTGTGCAGATCTGACTTGATGTGATGCATGCTGGGTTGAACACAATGCATACTGGGATGGACGCAATGCATACTGGTTAGAAATTCTGTCCGACTTCTGTCAGCCGGGGAGGGACTTACCACCGTGACACCATGTCACATGGCCTTAAAATATTGCGGGAGTCTTAGCCTGCAGACAGATCTTGCAGTTGCCTTCCACGAGCTGCACGAGCTGAAACACGCCCTCATGACGTCAGTTCAAAGACGTGATAGGGCCATTTGGGAGGAATGTCCTCATGACGATTATGACTAGAGGCTCATGCTGCTTCCTTATGTTGGAATATGCGAAAATAAACAGAAATCGAAGGGATACCTTCTTATACGTGATTTCTGCAACAATGGTAGGCTAGCCTACTGAAAACGTTTGGATATTCTGTTATTTTCTGCTGTTGGCTAAATAGATAGACACACATATAGGGAAAACACTTGATATTGAATTTATGTGCTACAATGCAGGCCTGTTAACTGTATGACAACAGTGGTTTATTTAAACTACATCATAAGAATTCATTTCGTCAGTCATCATGCTCATTTTAATGAGTAAGAATGAAAGTTCTGCTGTGTTTATTGCAAACAACATTCCGCGATATCTCCCGCGATGTCTCCCGCGAGTCACGTCAGGCAGACTGTAGCCTTTCTGTCCGGGATGAGCTGCCCTCTGTTGTAGCTTCTCCCGGCTAGGCTCTGAAGATCACGTTTACGTAGTAAGCCAGACCAAGTCAGCCGAAGTCAAACAAGCCTAATGGCACTTACAGAGTGGGCTGATTTCAGTGCAGAAAAGCTACACGTTTATTGGACAAGCGCCACAAAATCGTCATTTCCAGGGAAGCCCGGCGTCTCTGGGAGTGAATAGGGGAGTTCGACTTGCGGCAGATCTGTGCAGATCTGACTTGATGTGATGCATGCTGGGTTGAACACAATGCATACTGGGATGGACGCAATGCTTGCTGGTTAGAAATTCTGTCCGACTTCTGTCAGCCGGGGAGGGACTTACCACCGTGACACCATGTCACATGTCCTTAAAATATCGCGGGAGTCTTAGCCTGCAGACAGATCTTGCAGTTGCCTTCCAGGAGCTGCACGAGCTGAAACACGCCCTCATGACGTCAGTTCAAAGACGTGATAGGGCCATTTGGGAGGAATCCCTTCATGACCATTTTGACGAGAGTCTCATGCTGCTTCCTTATGTTGGAATATGCGAAAATAAACAGAAATCGAAGGGATACCTTCTTATATGTGATTTCTGCAACAATGGTTTGGATATTCTGTTATTTTCTGCTGTTGGCTAAATAGATAGACACACATATAGGGAAAACACTTGATATTGAATTTATTTGCTACAATGCAGGCCTGTTAACTGTATGACAACAGTGGTTTATTTAAACTACATCATAACAATTTATTTCGTCAGTCATCATGGTCATTTTAATGAGTAAGAATGAAAGTTCTGCTGTGTTTATTGCAAACAACATTCCGCGATATCTCCCGCGATGTCTCCCGCGAGTCACGTCAGGCAGACTGTAGCCTTTCTGTCCGGGATGAGCTGCCCTCTGTTGTAGCTCCTCCCAGCTAGCCTCTGAAGATCACGTTTACGTAGAAAGCCAGACGAAAGTCAGACTCAGACAAGACGAACAAGCCTATTGAGACAGTGGGATGGCCTGGACGCCGAGCTTCTGTATGATGATTGGAGGAACCGTCATAGAGGCTGGACTCTTTTTGATTGACAGCATATGTCGCGATCTGACAGGAAGTGGTTCAAGTTCAAGGGATGCGTTAACGTTAGTGTTGACAGGTGAAGTCGAGAGGCAAGGCAAGTTGCAGCTCAAATTCTCATAATTTGGGAGTAATACAGTCGGTTTCTATTTGTCTTTGTAAATAGCATACTGTAAATAAAACCGTAATGTGGAGTTACAGAGTTTGTGACTTGCTTTTGTTTCAGTTGTGCATTGAGGCTAAGTTAGGTAGCGCGCTATATAACGGTGTAGGCTACATGATGCTATGCCAACTCTATAGCCTACTGTTTGGCCTATTCTGGGTTTTGGGATAATTTTTGCCCTCAAAGAACAACATAGCACCTTAATAATATTAATTTAATAATTTACCAGTTTTATCAGAGCTTCCCCTGTTCCAAAGAGCAGCAATCGCCACTGGCTTAGCCTATAGAAAGACGAAGTCGGGAAAGTGCTTCAGAGAAAACGTATTTATTGAAATAATGAACAGTCTACATTCAACATTCTACAGTCTAAATTTAAAGCACGTTGAATCCCTGGGAAGATCTGCGTGTTGTGCGGAGGAATTCGTTGATCTTATGCAGTCCTTCAGTTCACTCCTCCCCATAACAGGGAACTTTCGTTGTAGTGTTGAGACCACAAAGTGTTTCACATTCTGCGGCAGTGCTCGCTTGCCCTTCGCTCCATCCCAGTTGGTGGTTTTGCTCCAGGCTTTATAGTGTTCCTCTGTGACGATGGACCTGAAGAGCAGACATCCGTATCTGCCCACTGGCACTTGGCCGTATCTCTGTTGGTGAATCTTAGCGTGGTCTTCGGGACCAACATCACGCAAGGTCACGTCTGCGTGTTGACTAGGAACTTGGATGCTGTCATTGAGTGTGACGGAGAGGGCCAATGGAGACATCTGCAAGGAGGACGTTTCTGGAGCTGGTGTCGAGGTGCACCTGGGGATTGGTCTCTCAGGCGTCGAATAACTTCTCTGCTCACGTAGCGTCGCCTGAAGTTCTCCGATTCCAGCTCTCATCTCCTGTAAAATGTCTCTGTGGCTCTCCAAGTGGCTGGTCTCTCGGAGTTGTTGAAGCTCTCGTTTGAGGTTGTTGACCTCCGCTTTCAACCGATCATTCTCGGCGTCTCTCTCGGCTACTCGAGCTTTCTCCCCTCCCCCACCCCCTTCTTTCACAAGCAGTGCAGCTTTCTGAAGCGGTGCCTTTTGAAGCTAATGTAACAAACCAATATTGTTGTGTGGCAATAAAAGTATCCAGGGTTTGCGCAAATAGCCTAAATATATAAATAAATTAAGGACATACAATCCTTAACGTGAAAAAGCTTAACGTAGCTTAATGTCCCAAAACAACAAGTCGTTTTATGCGCTCATTATAAAGAAAGTTTAACGTGTCCCAAAACAGCTGTCAATTAATCACCAAACGTCAAGAGGGTTGAGTCTGAATGACACCGAGTTTTAGACACTGAGTTTTTGAAGTTAAGAAATATTTTCGTAATAAAAATGGTCATTTAACCAATAAAGGCTGAAAACATGTAGCCTACAGTAAAACTGTAGGCTATAGCCTACAGTACATGCAACCCAGCAGAAGACTATTTATAGGCTATTGGCAAATCATTGAGCATCATTCACACATTGTATTCTGCACAGTTTCTACACGTGGAGCGCTAATGTGTCTAGACATACTGTAAATCATTCAAAATGTGTGAAAGTCATTAGGCTGGAAGAGTGTCTACTGTCAGTGACTAATGCGAGAAGCGGGTTCTGTGTTGTAGGCTATGCATTTTTCCGACACTTGGCTGCAAGCTCCCCTCCCCCACCCCCTTCTTTCACAAGCAGTGCAGCTTTCTGAAGCGGTGCCTTTTGAAGCTAATGTAACAAATACAATAAAAGTCTATCCAGGGTTTGCGCAAGTAGCCTAGCCTAAATAGGCCTATATAAATAAATTAAGGACATACAATCCTTAAAGCTTAACGTAGCCTAGATTAATGTCCCAAAACAAGTCGTTTTATGCGGTCATTATACATGGATTTCTATGAAACGTCACGAAAACATGCATGCGCAACCAAGAGGCAGAAAGCACCATAGAACAGCATAGAGCAATGCAAAAGAGCAAAAGAATAAAATGAGTTTTTGTGCTGACAACTGCACCAATTCGAAATCACGATGGTTAGAGAATGTTAAATATGTTGAATATCCCTAACGGAATGCATGTCTTCGCCAAAAATGACAAAATACGATGTTATGTTAATAATGCAAATGAACGGCACACTCTGAAATATAGTCGGAAATGAGATGTTATTATCATTGAGACAACAGGGGTATACAATAAAATCCGATTGTAGCTTACAGCAGCCGACTATTTAGGTTAAGTTTATAACGTTGTGGACGGCCACCAAGCGTCTTCTGCCCCACGGCTGCGGCACAGTCTTGAGTGACCGGATTCGTTTTCCTTTGTCATATGAATGCTGTCATTTCGTTAACATTACTGTTAAGGAGATGCTGTAGGCAAAGGCTATATTTCAACCTCGTTAGTGTCAGAACTATTCACAAGGTTTCTGGGCAGCATTTTTATGTTCTGTTAGCAAGCGAACTTCTCATGACTACCGACAAAGTAGCCTACTGCCAGCTGACGAAGCTCTCATTTAAAAACATTACTGAGAGACAGACACTGTACAATCAAGAAATCTTGCCACTGAATCCAAAACTATGTTTAACATTATGTACAATGCTTAGGCTACAGTGGACTGGCATGTTGCAGGGGCTGCTAAAAACACAGAGAAACGCACTGAAAACTCTGCCAATCACAGCCCTTGCTGTCGAATGTGCCGTCTGGTTCGACCGTGAAACGCTACAGCGGACTATGCTGCCCCCAAGCGGCTGCAGTTGTACTTACATTTCACCATTCACCATAATCGTGAATGAAGTGTCAATTTTTAACGGGTACCCACTGTAACTCAGACTTTTACAATTGTTTTTAAAGGATATCGACTAATTATCGTTATCGTCAAAATCACAAAATATATCGAGATATTATTTTTTGTCCATATCGCCCACCCCTACTCTACATGTAAACCGAAGCATTGAGAACCTTGTAAGTGTACAGGCAGTTTATTAAAAAGAAACACATTACCGTTCACGTCTGGTTCACATACAGGCAGGCGCCTTGGGAAGCACTACTACTGCGAAGCACTACTACGGAGAGAAGTAGAAGGAAGTTTCAACGCATGTGTGCGCTCTTGGTGTTGTTGTATGGCAGTGCTTCACAGTACCACCTAGCCACCTGGCATGCATACTATTTCACACACTTTTGCGTCACCGTGTGCATGCAGATTTCCACCCAAAGACACTCGTCTAAACGCGAAATAAAAAGTGGGAAAGCAACGCCACTTTTGCGGATTGTGTTCAGATCGTTGTCGTGTAAAGCTAGCCTAAGTGATCGTGTATGTGTAGGGTGTATTTCATACACAATCTGGCAACCTGAATGGATCAATGATTTTAAAATGAAGTTTGATGGCCATGCAAATTACGGGAGTTTTCCGGGAGAAATAACAAAACGGGAGGGTGCTGGGAGATGACCTTGAAATACGGGAGAAACCCGGGAAAAACGGAGTGTTGACAGGTATGCGTTATTTACTGTAAGAAAGAACAGTAGGCCTATATGACAGCTATATGCCTTGTTTGCTTAGAAGTGGGTGTAGTAAAGGAGTAAATCACCAAACAACAATATGATAGCTACCCATGCAGAAAAACATGTAAACGATGTAGGGGGGCCTATGTGTCTAATTTGGGGGCTTGTGGGATTCGCATGTTCATTTTTGGAGAGTATTATATTTTTGTTCTAGGGGTTCTTAAGAGTAAAAAAAAACATGTCTGTAAAAAAAACAAGGTTTTTAAGGACCAAATAAAAGGTCAAATTCAGAAATGGTCAAATTTGGTGTTTTGTCCATAAACCTCACATTGCTGGTATCATAGCATAGGGTTTGATGCCAAAAAGCAAAGATATTCTACAAGGTAGTGGGCCACATAAACAATACAACATTATAAAACATTTTTAGGCTAATGATTGATCTCTTTAACAAGAAATTGTGCCTAAAATTCCCTGCTCTGTCAGTTCTTGTCTACACCCATTCAGAGCAAAAAGTGCAGAGATCTCTGTTAAATCAAGTTTAATAGACTTTTACATAGTACCAGCTGAAGTCTGTAAGGCCTTCTGTAGCCTATGTAAGTGTGAAGAAAAGAAAGGGTAAAGGATCAGATAGACAAACAGACAGGTAGGTGTGTGTGTGTGTGTGTAAGAGAGAGAAAGAGACACTACCAGACGGATTATGAACTTTCAGGCCCCTTGGCCCAGATGTATTAAGGGCCCCCCACTGATTGTTGCGGGGGTCATTTTTTAAAATATATTTGATGTGATTTCCTGTATTCTGGTGCATTTTGGGGATGGCCAATACTTTAATTCAATCAGATTCATAGCCTATGTGTTGATATGATATGATGATATTGAGGCAATGATTCCATGCAATGGCTTGGGCTCCCTGACTCCTTGGGCCCCTGGGCTTGGGCCTGGTAGGCCCGTGCAGTAAATCATCCCTGACTACCAGTGACAGTTGGCTGATGATAGCTGGCAGTGATAGAATTTAGAATATCGAATAACCTGAAGCACATAGTGCTCTGTTCTTCATGGTTGGTGATATTAGTGACCTTCTAGCCTTCTACATTTGAGCAAGCACATTTTCATAGTTCATGGTGGCAGTCTAGTTAGGTTATATTCTGAGGTGTGTCTTTCTGTTAGTCAGGTGATGGCACACATATTTAAAAAAAAAAAAACAGATTTTGGGCTATGTATCCAGTGGCAGATATGTGTGGACTGGTGAATGACCCATCACTAAAGACATATGGCAAATTTCTTGTTTTTGTCCATGAGAGAGTATGGAGATGGGGATCACAGATCAGCCTACGATTACACTGTTACAGTGCAGTTATTTTACAACAGAACAGAGCAGTTTGGCACAGGAACTGCTACAAATCCACCTGTAACAGTGAGCATCTGCAGCATGCTAAGATTCGCTACTAGAAATCATGTGAAGCAGGCAGGACTCAGTGTCTTCAGAAAAGACGTGGTAGACCATCTTCTGAACCTGCAGCAACACCTGCAACTGCATCAAGTCCATCTAGAGGGACTTTGTACACTTTTTCAGCAGCAGCTGCTGCCAGCATAGATAAGTACTTCTGTCAGAAGCAGACAAAAGAGCGTCTTCATGAGGTGTCCTCTTTCAATGCAGGCAACCAACCAAGAGATATAAGTAATATTTTGAAGTCAATGACTTTTAACAGGTAGCCAGTGTACAGATGCTAGGATGGGGGAAATATGTTCATATTTTTTGTGTGTGTGAGCAGCTGCATTTTGAATAAGCTGTAAGCTCTTTAGACAGGTATTATTTCAGCCAGTATGATAGCATTGCAATAGCATTGCAATAGTCTATCCTTGAGATGACAAAACATTAATCTCTCGGCATCTGGTAAGGATAAGGACTTCCTTATCTTTGAAATGTTCCTTAAATGGTAAAATTAAGTTTTGGTGATCTGTTTTATGTGATTACTTAGTGCTAGGTTCTGGTCAATTATAACTCCCAGGTTTTTAACACTTGTGGATGAGGTCAGCGGAAAATCACTATATGTAGCCTGTGATGTGGATAGGATATCCCTCATCTTTTTAGAACCTAAAATCATGACTTCTGTTTTATCTGAGTTCAAAAGCAGGAAATTATTCGTCATCCATGTCTTTATCTCTTATACATGTGTCAAGTTTGGCTAACAGGGTTAATTCATCAGGTTTTATGGAGAGGTATAGTTATGTATCATCTGCTAAACGACAGGGGCCCCAGTACTGAGCCTTGAGGCACTCCATATTTTACCATAATTTGGATAGATGGTTTATTATGGACCTGTACAAATTGTTGACGGTTAGGAAGGTATGATCTAAACCAAGCGAGTGCTGAGTCTTTCATGCCTATCAAATTTTCAAGCCTAAGTAGTATGTCATGATCTGTGGTGTCAAAGGCAGCGCTGAGGTCCAGGAGGACCAGTATCGATACAAGGCTAGGTTTTTTGAGGGAGGGCTTAATGACAGATTAATCTTAAATGATTGTGGTACATTCCCTGATAGAATTATTTATAATCTAGAGCAAAACATTATCCAGGAAGACCAGTCTTAAAAAGGTAAGTACAAATAGGGTTCAGTAGACTAGTTGTAGATTTTGATAAGGAAATTGTGGAGATGAGATCTAATATGTTGTGTATATGTAAATTAATTAAATGTTGTTTGAGGTCTCATCTGTGATTCTGTGATTTTGCATCTGTGATCTTTCAGCAATGGAGTATGTGTATTTGGTGAAAGTGATTGGTTATTGATCTTATCTCTAATTGTTTAACATGAAATCATAATACTGACATACAATCATACTGTTGAAAATAAGAAAATAACTGTTTTGTGAACTTTATTCAACATAGCCAGTGATTTAGGCAAGATTTATGGTGTTAATTATAGTGAAATATACAATTTCACAAAAATAGGGTTAAAACAGGTAAAAAAAATGGAGACATCATTTTCTCCATGTTCAATGACCTCTAAAGACAGTCCAACCACTCTCCAAACATTAACATTTCAATCCCACAGAAACCACATAGGCCCCCTGACTAGGCAGCCCTACATTCTTGCAGTTGGGACGACAAGAAACAACATCCATGACTTCTACATTGTGGTGGATGGTCAGCTGATTCCCTGCAAGGCTAAGTCGCCACTTTCTGCCTTCAACGAACTTTTCAAAGCACACTATGTGTTGGGCATCTCCTATGACCAGGCTCTGCAAAACGTGTATACATTTGTCCAGACCACCATTTACAATATATGTAGGACTAAGATTCTTAATTGAAACAACTGAATGGAATTGAATAAGATACTTTCATGTTTTGTGTGCAAATTTACGTTTAACTCTGTTAGAGATCTGGTTCGGCATCTAAAACTTTCCCATGCCTTTTACCCTGGTAAGAAATGTCAGTTGTCTGTGATCAAAATGGCTATAGTCAAAGGTTCAGCACTTTTTCAGGCTTTAGAAAGCATCTCCACAAAAAAGGGGAAAGTCCGTAGGAGTCGATTGCTGAGTGTGGAGTAACACGCTCTGGAAATTCACAATTTCGTCGCCGTTTTTTATTTAGGTATAAAAATAGCGTTTTGTAGTGGCGAATATACTGTTAGGCGTGAATAAAGTAGGCTACTTTGTTGCTACAACTGCAACCCTTCCGACGTTAATGGGGACGAATGTTGACATTTTCCTGTATTTTGGGTGAGAAACCCGGGTCATCTCCCTTATTTTCAATGTTCAATATTGACAGCTATGGAACGAAAGAGAGCGTAATATGGCGCCAGAAATCACATTCCCTCTAGAACCTTTGCTAGTGCCTAGATGTCCCTCAGTCTCCATTGAGTTTCTATGAAAGCCGCAGCGCGAGGCCTTCCTTTATCTTGCTACTCTGCAAGAAAGAAGGAAATGAGGGGTAAACGTGGTGTGCAGAGAGGGGTGCCGAAGTGTGAAGACTGAGACTGAGAGCTACATGGAAAAATATGCACCAAACAGGCCACTTTGAAATGTTGCTGTTTTCATGATTACAAAAATTGGTGGACCCCCCTCCTAGGCTAAAAAAAGTTGGGTGACCCTCCCCTCAACAAATAATAAAAAGACATGACCCTCCCCTATTTTCCTCCATTCCATAAATACCGAACAGTCCCTTAATCACATTAGCCAGCGGCAAGTTTCCTATTGTTCTCTATAGTTCGGCAACGAAACAGTAGCAACGCTGGCGTAACGCTAGCATTTAACAAGCTGAGCGTTGAACTTGGTTCAACTTTCAAAGCGCAATGCAAGTGTATTCAATTGTCAGTTAAGGCAAACTGTTTGTGTACGAGATAGAACTTATTATGGTCTGAGCGTGTGTGATCCAGTGTGATCCCCGCCTTAGTAATGGGATCTAAGGAGGGGTTAAAAGAGTCATTTTTATTATTTTATAACATGCCCAAATATATTCATGTTCCAGACATTAAACATTAAAACATAATTGATACCTAATATTTCAGACATTTCTGAGATAATCAACCATCATCTACCTAAATATTATACACCTTTACATGTAAAAACATTCAATACCTACACCCACTTGACCCCCTTTAGCTTCAAATACATATTTAACATCTAGTTTGGCAGTGGAAACCCAGTGTTTGACTTGGGCTATACACAATTTCTATTAATGTCAGTATATTTCATCTTCAACAAGTCTAAAAACACAAAGAATTCTGATCCGTTTCATATATAGAATTTTAAAAAAGTAGCATGTGTCATTTGAATTACATGGTGCTTGGCATTCTTCATCAGTGAGCTGCAGCTCGTTCTGCAGCTGGTCCTAGTTAACCTCAAATGTCCTACCCTGGAAAAAAAAGAGTTCTCGCGAGACCTAAATTTGAATTTGCTCAGCAAGTAACTCTGGCGATGAGTATTGATGTTCATTACCTATGCCCATGAAACCAAGCTGCACCAATCACATTGGCAGATGATATAGGCGGGCCAGAGGCGAGCTAAACAGAGGACGACAGCGCTGTGACATCGATGTCTGGAAACATTGGTCATAGTGTTATCCAATTGCGTGCAGTGATATTTTCAAATTCATGCTGGGCCCCGCCCCTCGAGTTGAGCCATTTTCATTACTCATAGCCAGACCCTTAATCTTTCAGATTGGGTCTGGACCTCCAGGCTACAAATGCCCTATGAAACTATGAAAAACTACATGAAAGGTTCCAAGAAGTACCTTACAGGATAATCTTCAGAGTCTATGCATAGCATTTGGGAAGCCAGTAGGATGTTGTTGATTGCGTCTTCTCTTTTCTTACTGAAACTTGACAGGTTAAGGGTGGCGACAGGTGCAGTGTAATCCTTAACATCGGTTATCATGCTAGATTTCACAAGACCTTTGATAATCAAACTATTCAGAATGACATCAAATTCCGGTGTCTTCTCCTTGGCACGAAAGTGCTGTTTTATCGGACAAGATATGCCAACAGAGTATCCTCTTGGTTGAGGTGTCCAAACCTGAGGCTGTATGTTGCAGGCGATCAGGAAAGCAACTGTGAAGATATCAACACCATATACTTCCTTTATCCAAGTGGGAAGAAAGTTCCCCCCAGTGCGTGGATTGATTTCTATGAGTTTGGGCCCATGGTCAGTGAGTTTGAGGTCAACATTGTAGACTCCATTCTCCAGACCACAGTGGAGGCAGCTCTGATAGGCAGCAGCTACCATCTGGGCTTCCTTCTCCTGGCTGACACCAGAGGGCATAAGGTGGGAGGAGCTAATGAAGTACGGCAAGACACAAGGACCACACCAGGACACGAAGGCCAAGAGCAGCCTTCCTTCAAAGATTGCCAGGTCCACCACATACTTAACACCTTCTAGAAACTCCATAATCATAGGTCTCGATGTAAAGCCATCATTAGGATCCAAGGTTTTTAGAGCCGTCATTTCTTGGACATACTCCTCACACTGTTGAGCATTTTCCACCAGTTTCACAGAAACAGAACCAGCTCCATACTCTTGCTTCACCACAGCAGGAAATCCAAAAGATTCGGCAGTTCTGGTGAGATCAGTCAGGTCCTCAAAGTTTTCAGAACGGACGGTATACTGCCTAGGGGCAGGGAGGTGACACCAGCCCTGATCTACGGCAGCCAGATGCCTCTGGGTGTGGCTCTTCCTCTTGGCAATGGAGATGGCCTCCACTGTATCTCCAGGCAGGCCCAGTTTGGCCCTCACCAAAGCACAGAGAATTGTGTTTTTGCAGATGAATGTTAAACAGCCATCTGGTTGCAAACCCTTTTTTTCCAGCAGGGACACAATGTTCTCAGTGTGGACTTCATCTTGTGTGTGATCCATGTAGTCGTAGACCAAATATTCTGAGACATAGTCGTATGCAGGGTGTCGCTCATTGTTGCAGACAAGAATACTCTGGTAAGAGAAAGCGTCAGTAAAGTTTAAATTCATTGTTTCGCACATATTATACATTAACTTACAATTAGGTTTGACATTGTAAAGGTCACACTCTCTTTAAAAAACAGTGTCATATTCATTTCATCTACCTTAATGCCATATTGCTTGGCTGTGACAAAGACTCCAAGTTTTTTTGACTCCCCTGCTCCGATAAACAGCAGAGTCTTTCCAGTCAGGATGGAGCAGTGTGAGTGATGACATATGGTCTGTAGCAGGGGCTCGATGGCTGAGGATGACAGCTGAGGATGAAGAAGGCCATTTGGAGTGCTGAACATTCCCCTTGAAACATTTTTTATCCCCAGGAGGAAAGGCAGCAGCTCACCATCCATCTTCCCCAGGGAAAAATCAACTCCTAAAAAGAAATAAGAACATGACTATATGAAATATAACTAAAAATAACAAAATATGACCACCGCTCAGTCCTGCACATTCTCAATTTATCTCCATCTCTTACTCCATCCCCTACTCTTAGAATTGTTGTGTATGTAAATGTGTGTGTTCATGTGTGATCATCTCTCAATGCAAATCAAACCAGCTATTAGGCTACCTGAAATAAAACTATGCCAATCTCTAGGTATGGTGAAGGGTATGTTATGATGTGGGGCTATTTTAATTCCAAAGGCCAAGGGAACTTTATCAGGATGCATAGTATCCTGGATCCATGAAATAACTGGCCTTTAAAAATAAAAAATCTGCCTGCCTCTATGGGAATTTAACATAGTGTGTATGCCTCCTGTATTTTAAGGAAGAACATGTATTTATTTAAAAAACATTATTCATTCACAAAGGAAATTGGTGTCCTGAAAGGTTGGATTTTTCCTAATTTAAAAAAAAAAAAATTAAGGCATGAAGATGATTTTTGTTCCTCCGATGCATAAGGATGTAGATCTAATATTTTGTTCGTAGTACCAGTTTGCAACAATAATTTTAACACTAAGTTGTAAACACTTCTTAAAAAAAAATAAAAAACTGGATATACCAAAAAACCTTTATGTAATCGCTTCCTGCCAGGACTTTTACAGGCTTTTCCCAAATCATGGAAGTAACGTCGCCGCAGCGGTAAATAGCAGCAGAGAGTAGAAGCCATCAGGCAAGTGTTATTTAAATAAACTCCTGGTGTACTTACAAACTTTCCAATGCCTCGTTTTATGAGTACAGAACATATTTGTACTACTGTAGAAGTTTCGTACCATTCAGGGCATTATTAGTAGGGTAATTTACGAGATACTCTATTGGTTCCATAAGTGCCTGCACAAGCCATTCATTTCTGTATTCGCCTGACAGCGCTACTCGACCAATGTTCGACCAAGGGAAAAGAGCTTCTGGGAGGGTGTTTGCCTCGAGGTCTTGGTGCAAAGGACCCTAGGGTGAAATTACTCCGAACCATCACTTTAAAGGTTGTATCAGCGATAGCGGGGATATGTCACTTCTATTGATGTTCAAACAAAACAGAGAGCTAGCTCGCTACTCCCTCCCCCTCCCTCCCGTGCAATTAAAACTCTCCTAAACGCGAATCTCGTCGGTTATTGGTTGAAACACTTTCTTTTTCCTTTGAGTGGGTTGCCAACCCTTGTTGGTAGCAATTGTTTTTGTGTACAGATCTCGGAGCCTAGAGCCTACAGAGACAGTTTTTTGACAGCCTCCTTATGGGGCAGACAGCTAGCGGATCGTTAGGAAAGATTAGATGTCCACAGACAAGGTAGAATATGTTGCATGATATATGAAAGTATGATGTATTGCGACATCAAACGCAAGTCAAATTTGTAGTTTCTTATGTCTCATTCCATCGGACTACAGATCCGCTACCCGATCTGGCAAACGTACATAGTGCGGTTATAGCCGATAGAGGCAGAAGTGCCGTTCACCCTGTTACAAGTTGATGAACCACTGAAACGATTTTGGAAACATTATTTTAAGGTACAAAAAACTCTTTGGTGTTGCTTTAAATAATAATTTGGCCCTTGCAGCTAAAACGATGCACAAATGATTATTATTTTGTTATAATACTATTCATATTCAGTCAGACTGTTGGCATTAGGTTTTTGGATATTAAGTCTACTGTTGGAACAAAATAGGCCCAGATTGTTCAGTGATATGTATGCCTATTTTATTCTTGTAGATATGAGAAAAGCCCAAGGGTGTCTTAAGCACTGGGTGAGGCTATTTGCACCCCTGGTACAATTAGCAGTGTATGCTATTCTTACCCTGGTGCAATTAGAAGTGAATGCTATTCGTACCGTGGTGCACACAGCAATGTGTTCTATTAATACCCTGTCTGGTACAAATATCAATGTACGGTACTTGTACCCTGATGCACACAGCAATGTGTTCTATTAATACCCTGTCTGGTACAAATATCAGTGTATGCTATTTGCACCTTTGTGCATTTACCCTAGCATATTGATCACACAATATAATTAAGCTGTGTGAACTATGCTATTCGTACCAGGGGTGCAAATAGACACTCTGAATAAGGTATGCTGTTTGCATCACTGTATAATTAGAAGTGGATGCTATTCCTCCTCTGGTGTATATAGTAATGTGCAGAGGTGGGAGTAAGTCACACATGTGCAAGTCACAAGCAAGTCTCAAGTCTTAACCTTCAAGTCTCAAGCAAGTCCGAGTCATTTTTTGTGACAGTCAAGCAAGTCAAGTCATCAAACGCTGCCGTCGACGTGTAGAATTCTGGGGTATTCCTACTGTATTCTGATGTGTTCATATGTTACTTCTGTGTGTAGTATACAACAGGGAGAGGTTCATATTATTGTGCATAACTGTGCCTTAGGCCTGTGTACCAGCAGGAAGGTCAGAGAGGCCGATGTTTAGGAACATCCGAGGAACATCAGTGATAACATGGGCCGAGGGAGACAGCATGTCTGCCTATTCGGGCTAGTATCTCCATCTGGCCAGGGCCGGGTTTTGTACACTGGTTGTCACCTGCCACGTTGGCATGATTGACGTTTGTATGTTTTAGTATAACAGGCTTTGTCTTAGGTTTTGACACGGAGACGGATCGAGGAAGCAACCCAAGGAGCATCTTCTGTCGGAAGGCTCAGCAGCCGCTTCTAATAACAACCACAACTGTTAGACTCTGCACAGTTTTACTGTTTGAGACTTAGCCTGTGTTCTGTTATTCATTGTTGTACCATCTACAATAAATCATCATCTAATCACCGATCCTGATCCAGCCGTCAAGCTTTATTGACCATCTTCAATATAGTGTTAATTTCGTCAGACGAGACGAGAGGAAATATGTTCGTCAACAACCTTTTTTTTCATGACTAAGACAAGACGATGACGAGACGGCAGTAATGTCCTGAAACACTGACTAAGACTATCTTAAGATGCATTATTGTTGACGAAAAAAGACGAGACTAAAATGTTTTGCATGAAATAAAAACTAAGATAAAATCTCTCTTCATTTTCGTCTACAAAATGAGAAGACAGAATATCTAGCTGTTATGTTTTCAAAATATTCCGAATGAGTTCATACGCAACAGCTTTTCTGTAGGCTAGTCTACGTGCTGTTGCTGCAACCCTGTGGCTGCAACACGAAACTACATTGAACAAGAACACTGGAGATTTTCTGCCAGGGTTAGCAAGCTAACTACCTAAGCTTTATGCCACAATGCTACATACCCAGAAGTTGAAGCTTCTCTCATACAAATTAACATCCCCCAGAATGTCCATACGAAAATGTTCATCATGTAATCTCAACTATTTAACTAGTTAGACTGATGATGCAAAGTTTGCTAGCAAGTAAGCTAATATGGAAAGTTCGCTAGCAAGTTAGCTATGGCTAAGATGGAGAGTCTGTTTGGGGAATGTGTTGTGTTTGGGCGCATATCGCCGTCTAGCGAGGCGGAGTAAAACATTAATACTTTGGTCTACGACAGTGTTTCTCAAACTTTTTCAGTTTCAGGACCACTTAACTAACCCTAGCTAAAAAAAAAAAGATTAGACCTACTTCAACAGTAGCCTATAATTAGTCTACACTATAGGCCTACTCACTGAACCACCTTGCTTATTGTCTTTGCACTTTGCTTATTGTGTGGATTCATACTGTATGATTTAAACTGGCATATCTTACATAGACAGTGTTGCAGAACTGTTTTTACATACAAGTTGGTTCAATATTGCAAACAACTCAACTATATTATATTTTACCACGTCTGCTCGCGGACCACTTGGGATAGTTTGCGGACCACCAGTGACAGTGGTCCAGTCAAATCTTTTACTGTCTATGGTCAAATCCCAGCCGAGCTATAACTGTAGCTTGACTTACCTGTGCATGTAAACATACTGACTGACAAAAAATCAGAATGAGTAATTATAACAGACGAGTAGCCCTGTGGACACACAATATTGTTGGAAAATTGAGATGTGTGAAACACTATTTGACTCAAATGGTAATCAGAAATAATTTGTTATAAAAAAAGACTAAAATGTGTTGACTAAAACTGACTAAGACTAAGATACCTTTAGTTTTCTTTTGACTAAAACTAGACTAAAATGACGAGACTTTTAGTCGACTAAAACTTGACTAACAAAAATGATATTTGAATGACTAAATATGACAAAGACTAAAAAGGACATTTTGTCACAAGACTAAGACTAAGACTAAATTAAAAATAGGCGACAAAATTAACACTACTTCAATACAGACATCAGAACTAAAACACAACGCAAAAACGATCGTGAATCCAACATTTGGTGCCGTGACCATTCTCGCAAAAGGAGAAGAAAGACGACAACATTTGGTTATCGTGACCCGACTGCAAGAGGAGAGGAAAGACGAGAACATCCAACGGGTTCGAAGAGACTTCGGGGGCAGATTTTGGATTTTGAACATCTGTAAGAAGAGTCCATCTTGGCACCCTGATTGACGTGACTGAATCCCAGCTGGAAGCCTGCCAAGAGGGGAAACACTGCTGCACTGCGCACCCTGCATGCAGTGAAGACATTCTGACCAGGTGAAAGCAAAAAGTCTTTACTCCTTTATGCGGGAAAATAGAAATTAAAAGCTGCACATTAATGAGAGTATTGAAGTTTGTGTCATTAAGTGTTTTGACAAGTAATGTACCTATATCAATGATTGATGAGCTCTAGATGTCATTTGATATAAGAAGTTTTCTGGAAAAAAGTAAAAGGTCAAAGTGTACACATATTATGGGTAATTGGATAGATTCGTGAACGAATTAAAAGAAGTAATCGATTAACTACGGACAAGCTTGGGGGATTAAATCTTTTCTTTTTCTGTACTGCCATTACATGTGAAGCTGTGTGAGTTTTATGAGATAAATTCTGTGCGTGTGCCAATGAGAAAATAGGAGTTGCTACAGTCATTAATTTGCTGAGCTAACTGTGTGAACTGTGTGGTTGTTTCTCAACGGTCTTTGTTTAGTTTAATGGCCTAGGACTAAACTTAGTGCTACAGTGATACGGAAAGGAGACGAAATTACCAGAGTGGGGTGTTTTGGTTGTGCAGTATTTGAAAAGTGGGATAGGGTTTCCACCTATGTTTTTTGTTGACTTGGTCAACTGTGAATTTAACGAAAGATCGTTAAAGGTGTGAGTGAGACATTAATTTGTATGATTGTCCAGCCGTTTTGGGAGAAAAGAAACAGTCTGAGTTAAGTGGAACTGACACTGGTGAAATGTATTGTTGTGGCTTCATGCTGTGAGTAAAATAACTTACCAAGTGTCAGGTTACGGAGCGAGAGAGATAGAGAGAGAGTGTTTCCTTTTCCCTGGCGGGAGCAGCTAGAGTGTGTGTGTGTGTGAGTGTGGAATAAAAAAAAAAAAAGAAAAAGAAAGACAGACAACTTGTGAACAATTGAGAGGTGAACAAATTACTAACCAAATTTTCAAAGTGCAAAGTTGTCATCACTATATCACTACCACATCACGGGAAAATATAAAAAATATATTTAAAAAGATCACGTCACTGCACGAAACACATAGTACAATTTAATATTTAATGATTTGATATTAGCACAATCCAGATATGGTTCTTGGTAGGAAAACTAAGTTGCAGGCCTTAGCTGAGATACAAGACTATGTTTCAGATTGGATGGCAGTGAAATTACAATTGGGCAAATTTGAGAAAAAATTACAAAGGAAAATAGAGAAGTTGGAATTAGAGATCCGAGACAGGATTTGGAGAACAGAGATGGACAGACGTGATTTGGAGGAACAACTCATGGAAGCGGATGTGTTGCCAGAACAGAGTGAAATGAGGCGAAGAGGAGTAGTCTCAGAGGCCCACTCAATGGGGAGGAGCCAACTCCTCCCATACACCCCGGCACCTATTGTGGGCGGGGGTCGCAACAGGCAACCAAGCACCCGCCTCAAACCGACTCTGCCTGACTTGGACTCAACAGCGCCATATGCCATGGTGGAGACATCTAGAAGTGCAGTGGACATTGATAAAGACAGCTTCATTGGACAGAATGCTGCTGTTATGGGAACCCCACATGGGCCAAGAAACAGCACCCCACCTGACCAACAGCCAGCAGGTGACACGAAACAAATCATTCTGGCCCCATCAGCAGCCACTGCTTTCTACAATCCACGAAGACAAGGAAGAACGTCTGCAACCAACCATCATCAAACTGCTCCACTCCAGTATGGCTATCCACAGCCACTAGCCATAGCTTCAGTACCTCCTCCTCCCCCATTGTTGTTACCAATGCCACTGGCTACAAGCCCTTACCCACCTCACCCACCTGTCAACTCTTTCCCTACCCCACCACCACCTCCCCCACCCCCACCTGTCAACTCTTTACATCACCCACCCCCACCCCCACCTCCCCCACCCCCACCTGCACCAGTGAATGATGGGGCATCTACATCCAATGCTGCCCAGGGAGCGACTGCTCCGGTAACAAGGCCTAAGACAATGAAAACCAGGCCAGCGGTGGAGGACTGGGATGCCTGAGATGAGTCAGCTGACGAGGCACTCATATGCCCTGTGCGCACAGTAGCCACCACCGACGGCGTGTCTGTGCTTTACCAACTAGCGAGAACTGACAACACCCTCTATGCTACTGCCTTGCTTGAAGAACACATCAAAATTGAATTCTTGATTGATACTGGTGCTGAACTTAAAGTCTTTTCATCCGACCTATTGAAGAAACACAAAATACCTCTGTCAGGCGTCATCAAGACAGCTGGTGGACCAACCGGAGAAAAATGCAGTCTGAAGCAGACAGCCCTAATCACCATAGCCATTGGAGAAGGAGATGGAGAAGTCTTGTGGAACCTGAGAAGGCTAAAAAGAGAGGATCTCCTGGAACATCCTGCTTTGGCTAAGGGAAAGAATGACTGTGGACTGTTGGAAATGGAACCTGTCAGACTGACTGGAAAACCACCTCTGTGTGTGAAACAAAGTCCCATCAAGAATGGACAGCTTGTGGCAGAATTGTTGGATGCAATGCAGCTGCCAAAAGACCTGGCAGTGATCAAAGTAAAGGCACATACAAGGCAAGACACCATTGAAGCAAGAGGCAATGCAATGGCGGATGCGGTGTCAAGAACAGCCGCAAGAAAGAGAGGGAGGAGATAACAAAACGAATAACGAGAATGGACACGGAAATGGAAACACAGACGGATCTAACGGTAACAGGAACATTTTTGAAAATGACGACGAGAAATACATGATGAAAGTGACAAAGAAGGTCAAGGAAACATCTGAAGAGGGAAAACGGGAAAGTTTGGCCAACATCATAGACATGCAGAACAGCTCAAGCCGAGAAGAGAAGTGGATTTGGATTGAAAATGCGGCGAAGCTCCATGATGACAACTTGTGGAGGTTTGGAACACGAACAGTGGCTCCAGAAAGTCTTCTACCATATCTGACGGCGCAAATTCATTCGCTTGGACACGTGGGAATGGAGAAGATGAGGAACAGATTCATACAGGTCTGGTGGTCACCGAAGTTCACAGCAACGGCCAAAGACATTGTCAAGCGGTGTGTCACCTGTCGGCAAAACAATCACGACAAGAAGGTTAAGTTGCCAATGCTGAAGACACCAGCTCCACCAGGACCATTCAGAGTTCTCCAGATAGATTACATCACTCTTCCCAAATGCAAAGGCTACCGAGATGTTCTGGTTGTCCTGTGCAAGTTCTCCAGGTGGATCGAGGCATTCCCTGCACGATCTGGAACTGCACTACACACTGCCAAAGTCCTTGTGAAAGACATCATTCCCCGATATGGATTGCCGGAACAGATCTGCTCAGACAACGGAACACACTTCACTGGAGCAGTCTGCGCCGAGGTGGCCCGCATGCTGAATGTGCACTGGTCCCTGAACTGCCCATACCATCCAGAATCGTCGGGGCAGGTGGAGAGAGCCAACCGGACGTTGAAGGAACGACTGGCCAAGAAACATCAAGAAGGCATTCCTTGGGTTGACGCCTTACCAGCAGTCTTGTGTAGCATGCGAGCTACAAGCAACAGAGACACTGGACTCAGCCCATTCGAGATTGTGACTGGCAGGCACCAGGAACGATTGATTTGAGGAAAGCCGACATCCACCTGACATCAGATGCGATGCTGACTTACTGTGTGCAATTGACGAAGGCAGTCCAAACAGCGGCTAACCCGGAAGAGGCCTGGGGAGACCCTCAGGAAGGAGGCCACTCTCTAGTGCCAGGACAATGGGTGATGATTCACAAGCCCCAAAGGTTAGCGCTAGGGGCAAAGTACGATGGGCCATATCAGATTTTGTTGATAACACAGTCGGCAGTGAAGGTCCAGGGTGAGAGAAAAGTGGATACATGCAAAGGCATTGCAAACTAATAGAACCGCCTGAAACATGACGCGCTTGGGTAGGGTACGAATTCTATCTGAGTCCTCCAATCTTCTTTTAGGGGTGAGGTGTGAACTAGAGGGGGGAAGATTCACGGGAGACTTTCATTATGATAGGGAATTTATGACGTCAGGAGAAATGAAAGGTTAGGGATCCGAGCGTAGAATCTTCCTTTGAGAATCTGAACATGCTCAGAGTGTTGTGGTAGTGGACTCTTCTTGACACAAACTCATGTTATGAAAAATGATAGACTTAGATAAGTCTTATAATTGATTTTGATGATTAAATATGTGTGATTACTGATATATGAAATGTTTAAACTGAGAATGATTACAATTAAGCTAGATCGAGAGGGGGGAGTAATTCTGTAGTCCTGGTTCTACAGGTGGGATTCTGGGGACACCCGTAAGGGAGCTGAACACGCAGCAACGGGTTAACCGGGGACTCACTGGGGGACCAGGGTTGGGAGGATGCTACACCCCTATAATAGATAATTATATATGTTGTTGTTTTCATGACTATCCTTCAACTGATACTGCTCTTTCTTTTCACTCCACATGTGCCTATGAGTTTGCCGGGAACCACAGACAACATCTGGGACAGAGACTTTGCCTTTGAACTGAACTGTTGCCGGCCGGTTTCCTGAACTTCCAAAAGACTTTGTTTTACTTTTCTTTTGACTCTTAGAATGTGAGATAATCATCAGCAACATAATCAGTTTTTAAGTTTTCTTTCAAGGTGCCCGCACTTCTTTTCTTTTCCTTAAAGTGCCTGAGAAGTAATGCTTGGTTTTATTATTTTTCTATTTTTTTTGTTTGACACATCAGACTCTGTTTACGATTGTTTGATCTATACAAAATCTGTGTTTTTGATTGATCAAGAGGGGGGACTGTAGAATTCTGGGGTATTCCTACTGTATTCTGATGTGTTCATATGTTACTTCTGTGTGTAGTATACAACAGGGAGAGGTTCATATTATTGTGCATAACTGTGCCTTAGGCCTGTGTACCAGCAGGAAGGTCAGAGAGGCCGATGTTTAGGAACATCCGAGGAACATCAGTGATAACATGGGCCGAGGGAGACAGCATGTCTGCCTATTCGGGCTAGTATCTCCATCTGGCCAGGGCCGGGTTTTGTACACTGGTTGTCACCTGCCACGTTGGCATGATTGACGTTTGTATGTTTTAGTATAACAGGCTTTGTCTTAGGTTTTGACACGGAGACGGATCGAGGAAGCAACCCAAGGAGCATCTTCTGTCGGAAGGCTCAGCAGCTGCTTCTAATAACAACCACAACTGTTAGACTCTGCACAGTTTTACTGTTTGAGACTTAGCCTGTGTTCTGTTATTCATTGTTGTACCATCTACAATAAATCATCATCTAATCACCGATCCTGATCCAGCCGTCAAGCTTTATTGACCATCTTCAATACAGACATCAGAACTAAAACACAACGCAAAAACGATCGTGAATCCAACAGACGTCACTGCCAAACTTTGACAAGCGCGACAGCGCAATGGATTTTAAGAGGGTTTAGGACCGTCAATGCTATATCATATTATTAGTGCTGTCAATCGATTAAAAAAATTAATCTAATTAATTACATACTCTGTGATTAATTAATCTAAATTAATCGCATATATGATTTTTGCTGTGAAAGTATTTTAAATATTTAAATTCAAATGAATCATTGAATAATCAGCATTAGTTACATTAAAGTTCAAAAACTATTTTATTATTATTTTAATAATGGCCATAATAATCTATGATATGACCTAATATGCTGAGGAAATAAATTCAAAAGTGCTTCGGGAAGAAGTTTTTTTTTTTATCACATACATTGCAGAGGACTTTATTTTAATCAACACTTTATTTTTATCAACACCATCAAGCCATTTTTGAAAAGTAAATGTTCCAATCAATGATCTAGGCAGCACATTTTCTTCTCTCTCCTTCATTTTACAGTATAATGGTTACTGACTGCAATGGCTCGGGGTCAAAGGTCATACAGAATCGATTAATCTGCGTTATTTTTTTTAATCAGTTATTTTTTCTCAAATTAATTAATCGAAATTAATCAGTTATTTTGACAGCCCTACATATTATACATAAGCCTAACATGTGAAATAAGCTACTTTTCTATGCTGATTGCTGGCAGTTAGCTAGGCCTACTTACTGTTGTTAGCCTACTACTAGGTTGTAACGTATGGAACAGGGACGTGTTTGAGAGAGGGAGAAAGAGAGGCGCTTACTTTAGGTTACATTGGCAACATTTTCGCTATATATAGATTAAACTTAGACAAGAAAATGTTTCACTTTGCCATTTCACACATTTTAACCTAATATGGCGTTAACTAAAAAGCATAATAGATTCAAAGCCAACTCTTAACATGCCTCAAATTTGACGTTAGGTTTATAACACGACTAACTTCGGCTGAAAATCAACGTGGTGGTGGTTATGTCGCTATTTTGCACACTTGCAGACTGATGTTCAGATTACATCATCTGTGAAGCCAAACATTATTATGTTTTGGTATAAACGTAGAGCCTTCCATATTTGCAAGTTAGCCTACCTCAGTCTGTCTCATTTGATCTGGCACTTGCTGTTGCTCTGTCGCGTCACTTGGTACAATGACAGGTTGCTCCTGTGACGCATGCAACAGCACCTAAGCAGATTTTCTAAAATCGTAAAGTTAACTCCTTAATATCTATGAAAAAAATAAAAAGTCAAGTCATTTCAAGTCATTTGTCTCAAGTCTAAGTCAAGTCTCAAGTCATGAATAGCAAGTCAAAGTCAAGTCGAGTCTTTTATACATGTTGATCAAGCAAGTCTCAAGTCTTAAAAAAAGTGACTCGAGTCCCCCTATGTCTGGTAATGTGTGCTATTTACACCCTATCCTCTGCCAAAATGCTTTACACAGGACTGCTTTACATTCAGATTAGAGTTATTAATAGGCCTGAGTGTCATAATCATGAAATTTCTGTTAACTAACAAACTGACGGTTGTATGTATTCACTGAACAAAGATTATGAAAATAAACTTTTCCACCCGAAACTTAATTTGAACAGATATTAGTACCAAAACCTTTTAGAATTCTTCACTTTCTGCTGACAAAAAAACAAATGTCTGCCATGTTTTTGCGCACGCGAGCAACGTGTTTTTGTTGTTACGTCACAGGGTGTGAATAGCTCAGCTTTGTGCCAAGGCCAATTGTACCAGGGGTGCAAATAGACACTCTGTTTATTTTATTTCTGTATTGGCTACATCTCCTTGAAAAGAATCAGATACGCATAGCTATATAAAATGTATAAAGTCTATAAAAATTTATTCTTATGTTGTAGTGTTTGACTGAAATGTAGACTATTATTTTTTCATTTTAATATATCGTATTCACACATATTTATTTGCCTAATTGATAACCATGACCATGATACAGTAATTTATCACGTAAAATCTGGCAGTTGTTAACATTCCGGTTTTCTCCGAGTGCAACGATGATAGACAGACATCATTTGGACAAAATATAGAGCATATCTACCTCCGTTGCTCAGCCAAATGCCTTCCTGTTACGTCCTGTTATCAAGGAGTTACAGGCGATAAACGATTTTTGATGGTCACAAGTTTACTTCATTAGCGGTTTATTTTCTTGATTATTAAAGAGTGTTTTTCATTTAAAGGTTTGACTTCATGCTTATTTAGTAGAGCATTTAGTGCTCTCCCCAATCCCAGACGTTCACATTGCATGTTTGTTTGTAATGGATGCAACCGCAAGATAGGCTACTGCTACGCGCTTTACCATGACTGCAATGAATTGTTAACAGACATGAACCAAGACATATAGCCCAGCAGCAATCTATCTAAAATTACACATACATGAAGTACCATTCATGATATGTTGTCAAATATTGAAGTTGTGTGAAGTTTACATAATTTAAGCTGTAGGATGTTTAATTCGTCCCCCATGCTGTTTCATTTGTCCCAGGCTCCCAGCCAGGAGGGACGAATGAAACAAAACACACGTTTGACTTCTCCTTAAATAACTCTTGAACGGTTTTGTTCAGAGCTATACATGCTACTGTATTTGACAAATGACAGATGTATGTTGCTAGTGACAAAATATTAACTTTCAGTGTTGATTAATTTGATTAACTTGATTAACTAACTGATTAACTTTCAGTATGATGTCTTTGTAAATTACATTTAATTAAAAAGTGTTTAATTCGTCCCGGTTCTCCCCTCTGGCTCATAGGCGCCGATACCGTGGGTGCTCCGTCGCTCGAGCACCCACAGAAAATATCGAGCACCCACGTGTGCCAGCTTACAGTCCCAGCTAAATTTACATTCATTTAAAATCAAACATCGCTGTTGATGTTAAATTCAGCATCTCTCATAATGTGATTGGCTATGTTGCTGTCAATCCCCTACTCCATATCCTTACCACCAATGAGAGCGTCTCTCGTATTAAAATTCCTGACACTTCCCACTTGAAGAATTAACGCAAGGCCTTGTCGAGTCTTCAGTCCCGAATGTTTAAAATGTATATAGCCCTGAATATCATTTTAAAAGTAGTCTGACAAAGCTTATTGTTTTGTGACACAGCTAAACACTGGTACCTCATAGAACGTCTATAACATAGCCTAGGTGGTCGCAACTCACAAAAGTAAAGCAGATAGAAAGAACTCATGCAAATCTTAGGCATAACTAACATGCAATAACGCCACCAACAACAACCAAAACTAGGCTACTCATTGTCAACATGCTGCCCCGGGCCCCGGCCACTAGGGGGCCCCGGCGCGGGACATTTAAAAAAGAAAACAAATGTCTTATCGTCACCTGTCTTTCGAGGTGTACTTGGAGAGGTGTCTTTCCCCTTATCAATGCATGCTATCCCAGACAACAATGGCTTTGCATGAGACAATTAGGAAATATGAAAGCGGAGCTCGAAAAAAGAGCGGCAGCCAGACGTTCTCAGTAAGGCGCGCCAAAACCACGGCCGTACCCAAGTACGCACTGTGCGTATCATCAGGCTACTCGAGAGACAATTGCCCCTGTGTGTGTGTGTTCACACCAAATAGGCCTAGGCTACCATAACTTCCCAACTCTGCACAGTATTCCATTAACTGCATGACAATAGGCTATTTACAATTGTTTGTCAAGTAAGTTTGTAAACACGTTATCAAAATCAACTTAATGCAGAACTATGCACGCGCGCACCTTTTGTTTGAGCAGGAGAGCCTACGCATGCTACAGAAGTTGTCGGCTAGCTTGTTGATTTCTATTACTATCTATGCTGGTTATCAGCACACAATGTTATAAGCTAATTCATTAACTCGAGACTCATCATGGATATAACACATTTTTTAAACAACGAAAACAGAAAGGATGGAGACAGCAAAGCGAGGAGTTATTTCAAATGGGCAAGCCGCAAGCACAAGGTAGGCAAGATTATTGTGCTTGTCAAAATGGCTAGCATTACCGCTGATTAAAGGCATACGTGAACGTAGCCTTCGCTAGAACAAAACTAAAGGTAACTTTAGCCTTTATAGGGCTATACAAAGTTGTCCAAATAAATAGGTTGTTGTTAGGCGTTGTTGTTGTTGTAAAGATATTGCATGTGGATGTCATTAGCCTACTATGTAGACTACTTTTTAACTGACCAATGCAGGAACCTAACCGGGACAAATATCAAAGCGTTGAAAGTTAGGTGGGTGTGTGCGTACCATCGCATTCACTCCTGCAGGCGCCTTGTCCACTTTTTTCAAAACGAGGATCAAAATAGTGATAAGTCCATAAGGCCTACCTGTTTTTTGTATGTTGGTACAATTGTATTTTGGTTAACAGTTCCACAATATAAATGCAAATTTCATTTTTACATTATCTGTCATAATTTAATTGCCTCTCTCTCTCTCTGTCTTACCTATATCGATAATAATAATAATAGTAATATATATTGAAAAAAAATGGGGGGGCTCGGGGAGGCCTCTGCCCCAGGACCCAGATGACCTTAACCTGGCCCTGCCCACTGTATATTAACCCATGCTGAAGTTGACTAAAAAGTGGATTAAAAATCATATATATGAACTGAATCTGATTTTTATCTTAAAATGTACCAATCAAATCTGTCCTTGCATGAAGTCCCCCCTTTTTTGTGACCTCTAACTCTGACTGGTGGTCCATAATAGCTTGCAGGGCTGTCTTTGCCCATTTCTCAAGGGAGGAAATTATGTCATCAAGCTGAGACAAGCCCCAGTCTCTTAAAGTTTCCTCCAGGCTCTGCAGTATGCTGGGACCAGCTCTCGGGTGGGTCTCTGCTCGGTCAACCCAACACAGCACCTTAGAGAAATTATGGGAGAGGAACAAAGAAAAGAGAGGCCTTATTCAAAGTTACATCCCACCATTCCTGTTCCACTCCAACTGTACTGGCTAAAGAAGCAAGCAGCCTAGAAGTCATGAGTTTGATTCTAGGGTGCTCCCTGAGCAAGGCATTTATGCTGTGTTCATGTCGAAAATTCGCAAATCTCGACCTCCGACATGGAAATATTGTGCCCAATCGCAGCGGCTTCTGTTTCACACAAGAGGCGAACTTCACTCCCATTACATATCTGGCAAAGTTGTTTATCACTAAATTAAGACTACAAATAGAAACATTCACCTGACATGACAATCTTGCTCAAACACAAAAAGCAATTTGAATAACTTATTCATGCGTTCTCTCAAAAATGCAAACATGTTACTGAGGGAATCCATGAACACAGCATTAACCCCGAATTGCTCCAGGGGAATTGTCCCTACAGCTGGTCTATATAAATCCCTTTGGATAACAGTGTCAGCTAAATATGTAAATAACACAATATCATGTTTACTTACAGCTTGTTTATGTGTGTGTGTGTAGTTTTTTAAACTTTTTTTTTGAACATTCTGATTCCTGATTCCCCAGTTACCAATATATACCTGAGTCACTTGAGGCTTGTCATCTGGTGTTCGACACACCTGGGCACTGATATGAAGGAAGAGCTGTTCCTTCTTCACAGTGGGTTCTATATAACATACATAATTTAAAAAAATAAAAATAAACACATTTTCTCAATAAACACATTTTCTCTGAAGTCCTGAAGGATACATATTAATTTTAGACTCAGACAAGAGGATGTTATCTTTACCTTTGAATAGTGAGTTCTTAACCATAGTTCTTTGGAGAGGTTGAATGGAGGGGTAGCAGGCTGTCAGCAGAATGGCCTCTCCCTCTCTCACCTGTGGGACCAGGGCAGCTGCAGCTCTCAGCAACCCCTCCCTGTCCTCTCGCCTCAAAACAGCAGCACTCTCCTGGGAGCCCCAGCCAGAGGTGGAGAGCTGCACCAACACCTGAGACACAACAAGGTTAAACATTCTGTAAATTCATTTACTGTATGAATTACAATGTAATTCGATCAAGGGTGGGGGACCAAATGCCCCATATAGCAATTCATGAACAAATGGAGTTATGTGCTTATATATGTTTTTATTGTATATAGTAATATTACATAGTCCTGTTCTTCCCCTTTTTGTATTGTTCTATCTAATGGCATTGATTAAGGATGAATTCATTACAACCATAACTGTATTTGATCTGAACAAAAATCTATGCATTGTTATCAGAGGTGGACAGTAACTAAGTACATTTACTTGATTACTATACTTACATTTTGAGTATCTGTACTGAGTATTAAGATTTTTGGAAACTAGTGACTTTTACTCCACTACATTTGAAAGACAAATACTGTACTGTTGACTTCACGTTATCATGTTCTTTGATTTCTCAAGTGCTTTTAACACCATCCAACCCCTCAGACTGGGAGAAAAGCTCTTGCAGATGGGTGTGGACGCTCACCTGGTAACCTGGATTACAGATTACCTGACCGAGCGACCACAGTTCGTCAGACTGAAGAACTGTCTCTCTGACACTGTGATCAGCAGCACCAGAGCGCCACAGGGAACTGTGCTCTCTCCAGTCCTGTTCACCCTGTACACATCTGACTTCTGCTACAACAAGTCATGCCACATGCAGAAGTTTTCTGACGACACTGCAATTGTGGGGTGTATCAGGAACGGGCAGGAGAAGGAGTACAGGAGCCTGGTGGAGGACTTTGTGCAATGGTGCAAACTCAATCATCTTCAACTCAACACTTCAAAGACAAAGGAGATGGTGGTGGATTTCCACAGGTCTAAGCCCACTCTGCTACCAGTCCCCATTGATGGGGTCAATGTGGAGGTGGTAAGCACCTACAAGTATCTGGGTCTCCACCTGGACAATAAACTCTGGACTGGTCAGCCAACACTGATGCACTCTACAAGAAAGGGCAGAGCAGGCTGTACTTCCTGAGGAGGCTGCGGTCCTTCAATGTGTGCAGCAAGCTCCTCAGGATGTTCTACCAGTCTGTTGTTGCCAGCGTCCTCTTCTATGCAGTGGTATGCTGGGGAGGAAGCACAAAGAAGAAGGATGCGGGGCGAATTGACAGGCTGGTAAGGACAGCTGGCTCTGTCGTGGGAGCTGAACTGGAGTGCATCACTTCAATATCTGACAAAAGGACCCTGAACAAACTGATCAACATCTTGGACAATGAGTGTCACCCACTCCACAACACTATTGTTAAGCAGAAGAGCCTGATCAGCTGGAGACTTCGCTCACTGCCTTGTACAACAGGGTCATTGAACTGTTCAATGCTTCACTTAAGGGAAGAGGAGAGATAGACTTCTCTGCATAGTCTGTCTGCCTCTTCACCCCCTCCATGTTTGGATACTGTCTGTCCACTAGCCACTTTTTACCACTGTCTTTCTGCCTCACTGTTTGCGTGCTATATTAGCACATTAGTACATATGCATAACCCCTCCTTCCATGCCACAGCCGAACTGTGGCCACACTTATACCTTTTCTTAAAATAGTTATATATACTGTAAAATATATATAGATATATAGACTTATTCTTGCACTGTTGCACTGTTGGACTTACTCATTTTCATACCCACAACTTGAGTTTCTTTCTGTTTGAAATTACCTTTTATTTGTTTTTAGTTTGTATTTTTTTGTTATAGTTAAGAAACTATAAAAAGGGGGAGATAGATGGTATTGACTTGAAATACCATCTAAGTTTACTGGTTTCATTGCTCAAATTGTCATTTTGTTTTAAATGCCTAATGTTTTGCTTTACTGACCCTCACTTCTAATGCAAAATCTCTTTAAAGAAAGGGATACTCTACCCACGTGAGTCTGTGGATTATTATTATTTTTTCTTTCTTTCTTTTAAACATCTAAACTTAACCAAAAGTTTATTTATTTTCTTTATATTGGCCTTTGCCAATAGATGCAAATGTCTGTTTGGAGGTAAATAGCCCTGCTATGTTAGAAGGTGTGACTGTCTCCAATTGAGAAACTGAATACATTAGCATACTGTTGTTGACTTGTGAATCTGCATTCACGAGACACTGTTTAACTCTGTTTACACTCATGCTAATGTCTCTCCCAAGTTGTTGTGAAACCACTCTCCAGTCTCTCCAGAATCTCTTTCATGCCAGAAGGGACAAAGGGAGGTGTGACATGCCTTTGTCTTCGACTACCACTACGCAAACATCTCAAGAAGATCCTTTCAAGATGGCGGATGGCTCCACTAACCAGCCTCAGCTACCACGCCAGTACAACCCAGAGCAGCAGTGTGGACCAGGCCATGCCACTGGACGAGATTGATGGACCAGACAACTCTGCCCCTGGGCTCAGGTACAGCCAGCAGCAGCAGTGGCCAGCCAGGCCAGTCATTGGACGAGACTGGACGAGACTCAGGAACCACAGGTCCAACAGAACCTGTGGCAGAACCAACTGCCATGACTCTGGAAGCAACAAAACTGGACTGACTGAAAGCAACGAAAGGGGGTGCCGAAAGCAGCATCGCACTCCGCATCATCAAAGACACTCATGGCCCATTGTTCATGGACTGTTTGGACTGACACAAGGGTGCACGCCGAACGCGGCCTGCATGCACACCCTTTGCACTCGCATACACTTACACTGAAACAATGCAGACACATTCAAGTTTCATAAGAGGACCCTTCTTCAACGGAAGAGAAACGCAAGAAAGGATGTATGCTGAACGCTGCTTTCCTTGCTCACGCACACACTTACATTGATTATGGACTTAATAAAAAAAAAATAAAAAATTTTTTTTTTAAATTGTTCAAGAAGGCTCATGTTATGGAATCTTATTTTAAAATTCAAGTCATTCAGACTTGAAAAGGGGGAATTGATAGCAATACATTTATGGTTAAAATGGATAATAATTTAACTTCAAGACTACTTTTAGTTAGCCATGTAACCCTTCGTGGTTTTAAACAAAGACCCCATCCCCTCCCCCAATGCAATGCTAATGTGCTGGTTTAAGGCCTATCACTTACACAAGACAAAGGATGCTACCTTGATATAATGTATCCATGTATCATGAAATGTAAATGTATTCATGTCTGGTATCATTCTGATAGTCTCATTACAAGGATTGTAATGATGTGATTGTGAGAATGTTTGGAACATTCTATAAGTGATATTTCTGATATATAAGATATCTCTCCTCATGCTATTCATATAGGTGTGAAGTGGGTGTGAGTAGGTGTGTCTGATGCCAACTGGAGAACCAATCAAGTGGGCTTGTTCTTGGCGCCATTTTGTTCTTTGTTTAAAACATTTAAAAGTAACTAAACTGAAATGAGATCAGATTTTCTAGACTTGGACTAACGATGTAGCGGAAGAGAGGATAAGTTGGCTACAGGCCAACCTAGGCCTCAGGCCTGGGCTAGGCCTACATAGACCATAGACCTTTTTTGTACTCTCTCTCAGCTTGTAACATAATTAACCTGATTCCTGAGTTTTTCCTGAAGTTCGCCAGTCTAAGATCAATATTAAGTAATTAGTCACCACAATTACTTTCAGCCCTCTGCTCCAGTAGAGCGTTTATTTTCCTTTGCTGGACTGATTAACAGGCACCATAGGTGTCGTCTGAATGCAACACTGTTTGAGAAGTTAGTTGTGCTTAAAGGCATCAACTGAGGAGACAGGACTAGCTAAGGTTACACACACTCCTTTGCTCACACATGGATAGCACAAGGACTTGAGTTCACAAGCTTATACGGAACTAGGGCTGTCAATCGATTAAAAAATGTAATCGAATGAATTACATACTCTGTAGTTAATTAATCTAAATGAATCGCATATAGAATTTTTGCTGTGAAAGTATTTTAAATATTTAAATTCAAAAGAATCATTGAATAATAAGCAGTAGTGACATTAAAGTTCAAAAACTCTTGTATTATTATTTTCACTGTTCAAATAATGGCCATAATAATCTATGATATGACTTAATATGCTGAGAAAATAAATTTAAAAGTGCTTCGGGAAGAAGTTATTTTTTCACATACAAGGTATTTCAGGCCACAGATATAACCTAGGGAACACAATGAAAATAAATTAACACTCCCCTAAATGTCAACACTATTTTTTTGCATTGATGTGCGACTTTAGAGTTGACGAACTCCGGTGATATGCAAATTCCTTGCTGCAGACATTGCAGAGGACTTTATTTTAATCAATACTTTATTTTTATCAACACCATTTATTAGTAAATGTTTCAATCAATGATCTACTGTAGGCAGCACATTTTCTTCTCTCTCCTTCATTTTACAGTCTAATGGTTACTGACTAGAACGGCTCGGGGTCAAAGGTCATACGGGATCGATTAATCTGCACTATTTTTTTTAATCTGTTATTTTTTCTCAAATTAATTAATCGAAATTAATCAGTTATTTTGACACCCCTAATCGGAACACTTGAGTTTGCTATTTTCCTTTCTTTTTTCTGTTTTACAGTTTTTTTCTAGACTTTAAATTTGTCTATGTTCTCTGACCTCTGAAATATTTCAGTGCTATGGTACCATGACAAGATACCTCAAACAAGGACATTTACAATTTTGCACATTTAAATAAGAAATGATTGATAATGTCATAATAATTGGCTTCTAATTGGCGTAACTGATTGGATGGTATTAATGTGACAACCTGATTTTTTGTTCTTTATTGTAACTTTTTTTTGTATTTACATTGATAGAGATTGTGCACACACCAGTTTCAGGCGTATACAAAATGATTCAACTGTGATGAAACTCACCATAAGTGTGGTAGTGATGCTGTTAAATAACTTAAAAGGTTAAAATGCTACCTAGTTTCAATTTCTAAATAAGTCATCCATTTGGATTGTTTGTCTTTGAGTTACTGTAGACTCATTCATAGTGGGCAATCTATTACACCAACTGGCTGGGAAGTGCAACAGTTCTGGAGTCGGCATTCATAGCCTGTCGCTGCAAAACAGTACATCTCCAAACTCAAAAATAGTAGACTACAGAGCAGCAAAAAATAATAAAAGCCATGCCGAGTGTCCTGTTCGCTCTTAAACTTTCCATCACATTTGGTGCCTCTGCCTAGCCACTTCGTAAAGTGTTAGAACTAGTTCTGTACTTTAAAGATCATTTCAAGCGATCACATAGCCTACGTTCAATGTTGCAATATTATCAGAAGGCCCTATGTGCAATTTTCTTTTGAGCAAAATGAGTGGAAGGACACAGTGATGATGAGATTTTGCATTCAGCTGTAGCCTAGGCCTGCTAGTGGTGAGTCTGTTAGCCTATTTGTATTGTAGCCTATGCAACTATTCTATTAAACGCTGTGTGCTAGTCTATTAAACACTATGACCGCTAATGTTCTTGCACTATTTTCCCCATTAACATATTGTTTCAGTTATCCAAAAGGCTCAAAGGATGCTCTTTATTATATGGCAATTTTGGAAAAATAACTAATAAAAGTGAGGTGAGGTGCCCTCATTTTGAAAATACAAAAATACAGTATTTTATTTTTAGACATTTTTTGGTGGCTGTATTTTGTAGCTTATTTTGACACATTTTTAAGGTGGGTATTTGGTATTTTATTTGGAAATACATTTTGATGTATTTGTGCCCATCCCTGTTTGTGGTGTCTTTCAAGCTTCAAGCAGGATTCTCAAGTTTTGAGTTCAGCTTGGAGTGAGATTTTGCACTTCAGTATAATGTGCCTGTTTCTTTCTGTCTCTAGTTTGGCTGTTGCATTTTTTTAAAGTCTGAAAAATTAGTCCATTGGTGTTATCATGGGTTTAGATTGTTTACACACATTTTCTGAAAGCATGCCTCATACTCTCAGAACTCACACACACATAATGGGCAAAACCCCTCCGCAAAATGAAACCTTACATTCAAAACAATGTTATTTCTTCTCAAAATGGTATTTCGTTTTCAAATGACACACACAAACCATCATATGAATATACATTTATAAGAACCAGTTGAACACTGACGTGCTCAATGTAAAATCACCACTGCATGCTGGCAGCTCGACGTGCCTTTCATCTGTGTGTAGGGCAGACTGTCCTGAATCTGGCAATATCATTGCTATAGTGGAGGGATTCTCTGGAGCTGAGCAAATGTGAAAAATATGTGGTGTGTGCCTTACAGAAATAAATGGCATTTTTTATTTAGCCCTATGAGCCCTACTCTATTTTTGGCCATTCTCCCTACCTTTAGTTATAAGCATTTTTCCTGGTCATTGTAAGTGCCATTTTCACATGCTATATTTTTTTCAGCACAGTCTAGGCTACCCAGATCTGCCACCATTTCATATATTAATACTTGCATTGATTTGATTTTGATTTTTAAATAATACAAAGACAAAAAGCGTATTATACAATTTGCATTTTGAAATGTATCTCACCACAGCAAGCTGCCAGCTGGACATGACTTTCATGTATGTGTAGGCCAGACTGTCCTGAATCTGGCAATATAACAACCATGGTGGAGGGGGACTTTGGGGCTGAGAAATTTAGACATATATGGTGTGCGCCTTACAGAAATAAATGCCATTTTTTATTTAGACGCCATACCCTGGCTTTGAGCGCAACATACCTCGCTAACCCACTAATCGAGATTTGTATACCCCACTGCTCTGTCACACAACAAAGGTTTCATCTCGCTGCGATGAACAGTTCCGAAGCAATGTAACAGAGAAGAAAGGTTGTGTTTTTGTGTCAATCAGGTTCTAACCTAAGGAGTGTCCAAGGTAAGCTATTCATGTTTGGCTTGTTATGATAAGCTATGGTTGATTTTTGTTGACCTCGGAATTTTTACTACTGAAATGCCGTCCCTATTATCTACCAAGGGAATTTACTGCTGTGTTTTTGGCCGCTGTTTACATCCCCCCGCGCAGAGGCGCACCTTGTCAACAGGCAAACCAAGCAACTGCTTGGAGCCCCGAGCCGCTAGGGGGCCCCCGACCTGGTCTCAGCACGTTTGCCGGTGAGTCAAGCGAGAATTTCGTCCATAGAGATTGAATGATGTATTTTTTACAAACAGTACGTGCATCCCATTGTTACTGAGATTGGCCAAATCTGTTTCTCTACTAATAAAAGAAATAACAACCGTAGAATACGCACTCTTTTTCAAAAAGACAAGGTCTCTATCCCAACAGCGCTTTCATACTGGAATAACCTATTTTCTGACCTAGAATGGCAGAAAGTATGGTGTTTATCTTCTAAATATTTGATTACGAATAAAATTAAAGAAGTGTCTTTTAAAATAATCCATCGAATTTACCCATGTAAGACTTTTATGCAAAGATTCAAGAAGGACATTACTACAGACTGCTCTTTCTGTCAACAGGCTCCTGAGAATCTTGAACATTTACTCTGGTCCTGTCCCCACTCTTGTACCTTTTGGCAAGACCTCAGTGCTTTCATTTCTCAACATATTCTCTCTGATTTCTCTTTCTCCTCTCTATCTCTTAAAGATGTACTGTTTGGCTTCTCTTCATACCCGACATCTAAATCCAACCAATTCTATATTATCAATCTGCTTTTAATACTAGCCAAAGCACATATTCACAAAATGAAAATTTCTATCCAAACCGTCCTTTATAGAGCATTTGAACGAGAATCCAGGCAATACATCAAGACCATCCTATTCTCTAAAAACAGCAAAGCCCTTAAAACCCTTGATCTATGTATATTATTTAACATATTTCTTTCCTAACTATATGATTTTTAAGTATTGTCTATTGTATGCTGTACCCCCTGGTAATGTTTGTAATATTTGTTTATGTTCATGCATTGTTACTTTACTGTACACATTTAATTAATTGTATTTTATACCATTTGTACCACTTTGTATTATACTATTTTGCAATAATTTATTTTTTTTTAAAAACAGTACGTGCATATGTAGGCCCTATGCTATGGCCTTATGGATCTGTGTTCAAAAAAGTTCAAAGAATCCGCACATATTTAGGCAACTGTGGTAAACGTCAATCGAGGGTGCAGTGATGACGGATCAACATCGGATTTTGGCATTTAGCCTACTAAATGAAGCTATAGTAGGCTAATGTTAATTGGCAGAAAGATTGAACATGGTTTGCTACATCTATACGACAGTAAACTTCAGCTAGCTAGCGGCAGTTACAACTAGTTAAGCAAAGATATGGTTAACGTTATGTTTGTATTAGGGCTGTCAGCCATAACATGTTAATCGCGATGCATAAGGACCAAGCATACTTTCATACGTTAATTTCAAGTATGAAAATAAAAGAAAATCATGAAATTAAATCAATTTGCATCATATTTACAATCTATACTTCTCTGCGTTCACCCGCTCACCCATTACTATCGTTTGAATTACTCGCAAACCCGTGATCGCATATATATGACAAGCATATCGGATGAAAGAGGAGACACAGGGCTATCCATTGGTACCATGAATATCGATCCTTTTGACTTTGACTTCGTCTGAAACAGACGAAGTAACTGCAAAATAATAATGTCATGTCCACAAACCAACGCTGCACACCCATTACTCTTGTTTGAATTACTCGCGGACCAGTGATCGGATAGATATGCACGTCAGATACGCACGTCAGATGAAAGAGGAGACACAGAGCTATCATTTGATATCAAGTACATCCTTCTGGGTTATAAAACAGACGAAGTGACAGCAAAATAATAACTTCATATAGCTGGACTTACTCCACGTTTACGAATTTTTGTCTGTTTTTGTGGCAAAGCATGTTTATAATCCAACGCTATCGTGTGTCAGCATGTTCATACATACACCATGCACTCAAAATTATATTTTGTGAGATACATGTCAAAATATAAGAATTTTTATAATACGCTTTTTGTATTTTTATCATTTAACATAATAACCTAATGGTGATATAACATAATGGTAACACTTGTCGGTAGGGCCCCCTTGGAATTTTTGCTTGGGGCCCCCACAGACCCTAGAATCGCCTCTGCCCCCGCGAGCCAACTCCACGGCAGCGCACAGTGAACTCCATGTCGTCATCAGCGTGTTAGAGACTGCTCATCCTGATGCTGTTTTTTACTGTCGCCGGCGACTTTAACCAGTGCAATCTGCAGACTGTACTCCCCAAATACTATCAACACGTGGACATTCCCACCCGAGACAAGAACACACTGGACTATGTTTACAGCAACATATGTGGTGCATACAAGGCTGCACCTCGCCCCCACTTCGGTCACTCAGACCACATATCCCTCTGAGAGACCAAAACAAACTAACCCTGTCACCAAACAGGTCAAACTCTGTACCCCAGAGGCTGAGAGCATCCTGCAGGACTGTTTTGCTCATACAGACTGGGATGTTTTCAAAGCTGCAAGCATTCTGGAGGACTCTTCTGTCAGTATACAGGATTATGCTGAGTATGTGACTGGGTACATTAGCACCTGCGTTGATAACATTGTGCCCATCACACGAGTGAGGAAGTTCCCCAACCAGAAAGCCCTGGACCAACAGTCAGGTACGACACATGCTGCATACGCGCTCTCTTGCTTCACTACTGGGCGGATGTGGCAAGGCCTGCAGCAGATCACTGACTACAGGCCCACCACCAGCACTATCAGCTCAACAGGCAGCCTGCTGGATGATCTCAACACTTTTTACACCCGGTTTGAGACCTCCAGTCCCAGCGCATAGAGGAGGCCTGCACACCAGACCACTCAACACTCCTCCCCTCCCCCAACAGGTTCAACAGGCCAGGTGCACAGAGCACTGAGGAAGATCAACCCCCGCAAGGCAGTAGGACCGGACAACAAACCAGGGCGGGCCCTCAGAGCATGTGCCAACCAGCTTGCTGACGTCCTCACCTCCCTATTCAACCTCTCCCTCAGCCAGAGCACTGTTCCCACCTGCTTCAAGACCACAACCATTGTTCCTCTCCCCAAGCCCACCCACTTGTCTGAATGATTATAGGCTTATACAGTAGCACTCACTCCAATCATCACAAGTGTTTTGAGAGAGTGATGATGGCCCACATTCAGAGCAGCCATACCATCACACTGGACCCCCTGCAATACGCATACCGGCCTAACAGATCCACCTCAGACGCCATCACTGCTGCACTCCACTATTCCCTCTCCCACCTGGAAAACAAAAACTCCTACGTCAGGATACTCTTTGTTGACTACAGCTCGGCCTTCAACACGGTCATCCCCCACAAACCCACCCACAAACTGCTCACACTTGGCCTGCACCCCACCCTCTGTGACTGGCTCCTAGACTTTTTGACTGGCAGGCCTCAGTCTGTCAGGATTGGCAATAAGACCTCAGCCAGCATCATCGCCAACACTGGCACCCCACAGGGATGTGTCCTCAGCCCTATCCTCTACTGCGTCACCTCCCACATTGACAACATCATCCTGAAGTTCGCGGATGACCCTGCAGTGATGGATCGCATCATTGGGATGAAGCGGCCTACAGGAGGGAGGTGGCCGGTCTAGTGGCATGGTGTGAGGACAACAACCTCTCCCTCAACACAGACAAGACAAAGGAGATAGTGGACATGAAGGAGGAGAGGAGACCTCATCAACCACTGTTTATCCTGCAGCTTGAAGTGGAGAGAGTGAGCAGTTTCAAATACCTGGGTGTTCACATCAGTGAAGACCTCACCTGGACACTGAACACCTCACAGCTGGTTAAGAAAGCCCAACAACGGCTGAAGGAGGCTGAAGAAGTTTGGCATGTCACCCAAGATCCTCAGCAACTTCTACAGCTGTGTTGTTGAGAGCACCTTAACCGGCCGCATCACAGCGTGGATTACCAGGACTCCACTTCTCTCTCTGCAGAGCCTCTACCATCGCAGTGTCCACAGGAGAGCTGCCTCCATGCTCAAAGACCCCACCCACAACAAGGACTGTTCACACTTCTACCCTCAGGCCGGAGGTACAGAAGTGTGAAATGCAGAACATCACGCCTAAAAAACTCTTTCCCTCAGCGATCAGACTACTGAACAGTTGACAGGAACCCATGGCAAAATGACCCTGAACAAACTGATCAACATCTTGGACAATGAGTGTCACCCACTCCACAGCACTATTGTTAAGCAGAAGAGCCTGATCAGCTGGAGACTTCGCTCACTGCCTTGCACAACAGACAGACTGAGGAAGTAATTTGTCCCCAGGGCCATTGAACTGTTCAATGCTTCACTTAAGGGAAGAGGAGAGATATACTTCTCTGCATAGTCTGTCTGCCTCTTCACCCCCTCCATGTTTGGATACTGTCTGTCCACTAGCCACTTTTTACCACTGTCTTTCTGCCTCACTGTTTGCGTGCTATATTAGCACATATGCATAACCCCTCCCTCCATGCCACAGCCGAACTGTGGCCACACTTATACCTTTTCTTAAAATAGTTTATTCTTATTCTTTATTCTTACACTGTTGCACTGTTGGACTTACTCATTTGCACTATCACCATTACCACTATCACCACTGCACTATCACCGTGACACTCACTCACACAGAGCACCTTACCTTACCTTACTATGCAGAGAATCACAGGCTCAGTCCCTGCCTCAGTCATTGCAAGCGCCTCTTCATTGATTAATCACCACTATGTGGATACTGTTTTTAGAATTTATTTAGATTAAGTGTTAGTTAGTATAATTTGTATTTTAGTATATTTAGTATAGTCTTTATCTTCTACTGTTCTTATTGCTTAGTTGTGTTTTTATATTATATACTTTTAATTACTTTTTCTGCTGTTGGTGAATGTGTGTGTGTGTTGTCTGTATGCTACTGAGACCTTGAATTTCCTGTGGGGATCAATAAAGTATCTATCTGTCTAGGCGGAGCCAAAGCTCCACCGGTGGTCCCGATCTATCCGCCCCACAGAAAGTTCCTTAAGGTTCGCCTTTCGAGGTGTGGCCTACGAGTGGCTTGCCCTCCCATTTGGCCTTGCGCTCAGCCCCAGAGTCTTCATCAAGGTCACCGAAGCGGCTATCGTGCCGCTCCGGGAAAAGGGTTTACGTCTGGCTACTTTTATCGACGACTGTCTGGTGGCCGCGCACTCATACCAGGAAGCGCAGCAACATACGGCTCTCCTAACGGAGCACCTGTTGTTACTAGGCTACAGAATAAACTGGGAGAAAAGCGTGCTGCGCCCGTGTCAGATCACCACCTTTATAGGGCTGTCAAAGCGTCAAAGCGTTTCGCGTATGCCTCGCGCTTTTCCGCAGGGGGGTTACTGTGAAATTCAGGGTCTGCCTCAGACTCCTGGGCCTCATGGCGTCAGCCTTGGTGGTCGTACTGTACCTCTCGGCCGTTTATACATGAGGGCTGTCCAGCGATGGGTGGCGTCGCTGGGATTGAATCCCTCGCGTCACGGCCATCGCCCCGTCGCAATCTCAACAGCCTGCTGCGCTGCGCTAAGGCCCTGGAAACACCCACTCTTCCTCAAAGAGGGAACTACGATGGGCGCTGTCCTACACAGGAAAGTGGTGACGACGGATGCCTCGCTGAGCGGTTGGGGAGCTACTCACGAGGGCAGGTCGATAAACGGGTTGTGGGACTCACACATGCGATCTCTGCACATAAACCGTCTAGTACTGATGGTGGTTTGGCTCACACTCAGACTTTTTCTGCCCGTCCTGAGAGAGCATCATGTCTTGATCAGAACAGACAACACCACGGTGGTGGCTTATGTCAACAAGCAGGGGGGACTGAGGTCTCGTCATATGCACATGTTGGCACACAGACTGATTTTATGGAGAAGCACGCGGCTCCTGTCACTGAAAGCCACGCATGTCCCCGGTGTATTGAATTTGGGTGCAGATTTATTTTCCAGGGGCAACCCCCGCTACGGAGACTGGAAACTCCACAGCGATGTGGTGGCTCAAATCTGGTTGCGAACTGGTCGGGCGAAAGTGGACTTAATACCCTTCCGGGGATAATGCGCAATGTCTGATGTTTTTCTCCCTGCGCGATCAGAAAGCCCCGTTAGGGATAGATGCGTTGGCACACCAGTGGCCACACGTCCTGCTCTATGCCTTCCCTCCGTTGGAACTGATCACTCCAACGCTCGCCAGGGTGCGGGAACAGAGCCTCTCACTCATTCTCGTGGCCCCGCGCTGGCCAGGGAAACCCTGGCTAGCAGAAATAATCCCGTTACTCCACTCCCCACCGTGGCCGCTGCCCCCCCGTAGGGACCTACTGTCCCATGCGAACGGGGAAATATTTCACCCTCATCCAGAGCGCCTGGCCCTCTGGGTTTGGCCCATGAAAGGCTGAATCTGACAGCTGCAGGACTGCCCTGCAATGTCATAGCGACCATTCAGAGCGCTAGGGCGTCATCAACTAGGACGTTGTATGATAGCAAATGGCGTGTATTTAATGATTGGTGTATTAAAACAGGGATGATAGCCTTCCAGTGCTCTGTGGACGTTATCCTTACGTTTCTGCAAGACTTACTGGATAAAAACAAGTCCTTCTCCACTGTCAAAGTTTACCTGGCTGCCATTTCGGCCTGTCATGTAGGCTTTGGGGACAAAACAGCGGGCCAGCACTCTCTCATACGACAATTTATAAAAGGGGCTCGACGCCTCTGCCTGGTTTCTAAACCACTGGCCCCTTCATGGGATCTGCCGATGGTTTTAGATGTTCTGTCTCGCCCTCCCTTTGAGACATTACAACAGTTGGATCTTAAAGTGCTCTCACTCAAGACAGCTTTGTTGGTGGCTTTGGCTACGGCTAAACGCGTAAGCGATATTCATGCCCTATCTGTGAATACAGCCTGTATGCAATTTTTCCCGGGTGACTCGAGGGTTGTATTAAAACCCAACCCAGCATTCATTCCGAAGGTTTTCAATCCGTCACTGTCGTGCCGGCCGATTGCACGTGTCTATTTTGCTTTTAACCCACCACCTTTCACCTCCCCGGAGCAGGATCGGCTGAATGCGCTCTGTCCGGTCAGAGCGTTGCACGCATACGTGGACAAAACAGCGGAGTTAAGAAAAATGGAACAGCAGTTTGTGTCTTGTGCAAGGTCACATCTGGGTAGACCGCTCACTAAGCAGCGTCTATCACAATGGATTGTGGCGGCTATTGCCCCTGGCCTATATGACTAAGGGGTTACAACCCCCAGTCGGTTTACGAGCTCATTCCACCTGAGGAATGTCGACATCATGGGCTTTATTTCAGGGCTTCCCCATAGAGGATGTATGCTTGGCAGCGTGTTGGGCAAACCCTAAAACGTTTGTCAGGTTTTACAGACTTGATGTCACGGCCCCGACTTTGGCACATTCAGTGTTAGGCACTGGGACGCCGGGGGCGCACTGATGTTGTTGGGGATCGCAAGCTTGTCTGGCAATCCGGGATTCACGATATCCCATAGTGAGATGCCAAATGAATGCTTGAAAGAGAACTTAAGGTTACTCACGTAACCCCGGTTCTCTGATAGCATGAGTGAGGTATCTCACCAGACCACCCTCCTTGCTGGTGGCGAGAAGAGGTTGGTTAGCTAGACTGAAGCAATGACGTTGCGCCGTAGAATATAAGGGAGGAGGAAGGAGGAAATATGGCTTCTGGGGAACCCACGAGGGGGGCGTGTCCCATAGTGAGATACCTCACTCATGCTATCAGAGAACCGGGGGTTACGTGAGTATCCTTAAGGTTTTGTAGGCTAATCATATCTTAACCTGTTTTATGCAGGAGGAGGTTTGTTGCACTTAATGTTCTGTAGCATAGATTACTAATAACTAAGTGAGAACTTTGTGAGAAAAAGTGCTTTGCTTTGATTTTTTTTTGTTGATTTTTTCTTGAATTTCCCCTGGGGATCAATAAAGTATCTATCTATCTATCTTTTTGACCCGCCCCGCCCGCACCCGCGATATTTTCTGATGAAGCTTACCCGCACCCGCCTGACCCGTGGGTGACCGCGGGTAACGGGTTGACCCGCGCAACACTAGTATGCAGGTTAGGTTGTTTACTGAGTCAAAACACTTGCTGAACTACACGTTTCTACATTTCGATAGAAGCCTACTTTTCCATGTATAACCCGTTCATTGGTAGGGGGCGATCAATTACCAACAGGTACTAAACAGAGACAAATTGACAAGCGTGATTTATTTTTGCGGCGAGAATAGCACAAATTTGGCTATATTCTTCCACATCAGTCTGTTCTCATTATCATTTTGGTGAGTAATTTTGTTCAGAAAATATAAAATCAAAATTAACAAAATTAAGAGGTCATCCAATCTGGCTCTTTCACTTTCAACATGACAGCACTCTGTGTGTTTTTGCATGGATGTAGGCATAATGTGGTTGCAGGGAGTGGGATCACCTATTTTGGAATTTTACCTGGATACAATAAATGCTATTTTTTGATTGGCTGTTGGGTGGCTATTTATTTTTTGATCGGCTGGTGAGTGCTTAGACACTGTGTTTTTCTGTGTGAGAAATACAAGGTGTGGTATGTGAGGGTGTGAACTGGTTGAAATGTGCTGTCTCATGCCCATTGAGAACCCTGCCTAATGTTCATAACAGAGATGATGAGCGACTGATAGGACAGCTTGTGTCTCTGTGAACCTCATAGACTGGTATTATCTGGTAGATATTGTTGGGTTTTTTTCTTTAGAAATACCATCAAACACAACTGTAAATGTGTATGTGTGTGTGTGTGTGTGTGGATTAGTTATAATAAAGAAGGGGGCAAGGCTGTAATCATACAGGAAATGAGGATCTAACCATGGTCATGTCCATGTCCCATGACAGTAAATGTTTTCATGCATGCAGTGTGTGCTATGTATTAGTTGTCCATTCCTGAACTTCATGCAAGATTTTTTTTTTATTGATAATCCCTCTAATGTTTTGAAGAAGCAGAGCAAGCATGCAATTGTTGCACGCTGAAGGAAATAATTCTGTATTAATATTTTATATGAATGGTTTAATGATTCAAGTCTTTATGACTTGAATACTGTGTAGTTCTTATGGTCATTTGTGATTTTGTACCCATGTGTACCCTGTGTGTGTGTCTTTGGTCTGTATGCAAGCATCCTTTGTTTATCCTTGAATTCAGTGAAAGCCTGTCTATAGCCCCTTGCCTATCACCAGGTGTGAAATGTTGATGTTTGTAGAACCGCATGTGTCCAAGCCTCTGAAGGACTTCCCAGGAAAGGGGGTAGTTTTAATTAAAAAACAATAGAAGCTGGCCAGATGTCACCCAAAAGGCCACATCCCTCATACACCACACCTTTACCTTGCATATTCATACCAGTAGGTCACTCCCTCTCTTTGTGTGTAACTTTAAATATGGTCTCTGTTAGTCAGAGAAGTTAGAGAAATACTGAGAACATCTGGTGGAATCCATGATGGGGTGATCCAAACATGTACCTCTCTCCCTTGAGGGCCACTGGCCCTCATTGAAAAGAATAAAGCCTGGATCCTGATATTGCATCGTCCTGATTAAGTCTCAAGAGAAATATGGTAGTAAAAATATACTATCAGTTATGGAGGTTCCAACTGTGAGATAAAAACTGTGGATTTAAATTGGATTCAACGTTTTGCTGAAAGAGATCTTCAACATCGTGTTTTGACGGCACACTCTTAAGGTAAGGCAATTGATATTTTCTGGTGGTGAGATTGGGGAGTAAAAGTCCTATATAGTTCTTGTCAGACTATCGGGTTCCAGTAGGGAGCTCTGTTGGGCTTTAGTAACAAGCTTGTTTTGTTCCTGTAAATGGCCCGTAAGTATCACTGAGAATACTTTCGTCTCTATGAGACTGGCGTTAGAACAATAGTTCTGGAAATAGCCATATATGTTTTAGACAGAAACATATTCGGTCCTGTGGACACAATCTGGAGCTTTTCGGATTAGCTGCTAAGCTTTTCAGGGGTAGCCGGGGTTCTTGGCCAGTCCCCATTTTTACGGCTACATTGGGGGACTGCTTGCCTAGACTCTCACCTGAAAATGAAATTGCATAAGAGTGTTGCTGGTCATAACAGATGTATGAAACCATCTTTAGATTGTGTAACTAAGATCACAGTTTGAAGTAGCCTATAAAGATGTTGAACTAAAAGCGTAATGTAATAGTTGGGGCGTCGAATGACGCTTTCCACCGTTTAAAGTAAAGACATTGGAGTGGATATGATACTGTGTTCTTCAAGTTACAACTACTTTGAAATTGGATTGATAATGCAATTTTTTTTTCTTTCTAAATTATGGAGACTTATGATGGATGATGAAACCAGTATTCATGTCGTAAGCTAATAACCTTTTTCAAGTGTGCAAACAGCATAAGCTCAAACAGCATAAGCTCAAGAGAGCATGGTTAGGCCTCTTTTAAGTACGCCTGAGCTAACTAGCTGCCGCTAGAGGCGCCTCGATGTCTTTGTCTAGAGATAACATGAGAGCACATAACGAAAATGCCTTAAACTTCTTTTGTTCCGTTTTTTTAAGCAGGAAAATATTCTTGCAGCCCGTTTAAGTTGTCCTCCAGCTCCATGGAGCTGTGTGTGTCTGTGTGTGTCCAGTATGAATGAATGCGCGTGTGGGCCGGCCCTGTGTGTGAAATTTGTTTATTTCTTTATATGTGTTTGTTTCCATTTTTTGTTTCAAGTCCTTCTGTTTTGAAATGTATGGGTAAGGAATTGTTGCAAGCTTATAATCTTATCAAGATCAAGGACTTCAATACCTTTATTTTATGTATCAAGTATTTTTTTCCTTTCCTGTAACTTTTATTTCCCAGCTGAAATGGATTGCTGTTTAAAATGTTTTAGGAAACAGGATTATCTGAACTGTTGAATGTTGAAATGTTGTCTTTGTTTTCTTGGGTCAAAAGTTTTCACACCTTTTGCTATCAGGGGCGCAGCTACCCATTTTTGAGGGGTATGCAACAACAATATTGGCGCCCCCCCCCCCAAAAAAAAACAAAAAAAAAAAAAACACAAACAACTAAACAAAACAAAAGGCCAATAATTTTGATAAATGGTGCATTGCCACTTTAAGAGAGTCTAAACGGTTCTCATAACGTCCTTTTGCCAGCTATTGTTCACAATGGATAAGGCTGATAGGCACTCTAGCCTTGTTTGTTTGCACCACATAGACAACACACTATTACGTTATTACAAGGAGCCTTCATTGTTAGGATATGGAAACATGTAATGAGTCGCTGCTAGCATGACATTTCTGTTTGCAGTTGGCCATTAAAAGTGCAGTATGAGCATGGTAGCCATCCAGCTATCCAGGGGCGCAACTACCCATTTTTGAGGGGTATGCAGCAACAATATTGGCGCCCCCCCCCCAAAAAAAAACAAAAACAAAAAAAAAAACACAAACAACTAAAGCAAAACAAAAGGCCAATTAATTTACACTATTACTGTGCATTAGTGTCTATTGAATATGTTTTTAAAGAAATGCTGCCAATTTGATGTTTAACTTGATGCTACACTTGATAAGTATTGATAAATGGTGCATTGCCACTTTAAGAGAGTCTAAACGGTTCTCATAACATCCTTTTGCCAGCTATTGCTCACAATGGATAAGGCTGATAGGCACTCTAGCGTTGTTTGTTTGCACCACATTGACAACACAATATTAAGTTATTACAAGGAGCCTTCATTGTTAGGATATAGAAACATGTAATGAGTTGCTGCTAGCATGACATTTCTGTTTGCAGTTGGCCATTAAAAGTGCAGTATGAGCATGGTAGCCACCTAGCTATCTGAATGGAATAGGCTATGTTTCAATCGGCATTATGCTTAACAAACGCTAGTTAGTCTGTTAAAACATTCATATTTGCAAGCCTCCAAGTACATACGTCATCACTTTAAATCCTACCTGTTGCCTTTCACCGTCCACTTATTTAACTGCTGTTGCATCCCTTGACATGCCATCTCATTTTCCCTCTTTCTTTTTCTATTTTTAGTCGTCAACAGCTTTTTTTGCTGTATCCATCTTTTTCCATAGACGGCAACACTACTCGTAGGCCTATCTGCTCGCCCAGCGCTCACGGCGCCCCCACTCCCTATTCTATGTCAAAATTCTATGATGGAATCTTATGAGATAGGGCGCCTACTCTAGCCTGTTAGTCCTCTAACAGTGTTTCTCAAACTTTTTCAGACCAAGGACCACTTAACCAAAAAAAAAAAAACCTCACGGACCACTAGCTAAAAGAAAGAGTAAACCTACTTCAACAGTATATTACACAATAGGCCTCCTCACCTTCCTTTTTGTGTCAGAGGATTCATATGATTTAAACTGGCGTAGCTTAATTGGCATGTTGCAGAACTGTTTGGATTTACATACAAGTTGGTTCAACCTTGCAAGATATTATATTTTATCATGTCTGCTCGCGGACCACTTGGGATAGCTTGCGGACCACACTTTGAGAAACACTGCTCTAAAATGTTATAGAACATTGAGAAAATGTTGAAATGATTCAGAAACGGACAGCAGTAGCTACATATAGAAAATACCAAATATATTATTTTATTTTTTTACCATCGCTTTGGCGCCCCCATTGAGCTGCGCCCCTATGCGTCGCATATAGCGCATACCCACTTTTTGCGCCACTGCAGCTATCTGAATGGAATCGGCTATGTTTCAATCGGCATTATGCTTAACAAACGCTAGTTAGTCTGTTATTTGCAAGCCTCCAAGTACAGACGTCATCACTTTAAATCCTACCTGTTGCCTTTCACCGTCCACTTATTTAACTGCTGTTGCATCCCTTGACATGCCTTTTCCCTCTTTCTTTTTCTATTTTTAGTCGTCAACAGCTTTTTTTTTTACTGTATCCATCTTTTTCCATAGACGGCAACTCACTACTCGTAGGCCTATCTGCTCGCCTGCAGTCACGGCGCCCCCACTCCCTCTTCTATGTCAAAATTCTATGATGGAATCTTATGAGATAGGGCGCCTACTCTAGCCTGTTAGTCATCTAAAATGTTATAGAACATTGAGAAAATGTTGAAATGATTTAGAAACGGACAGCAGTAGCTACATATAGAAAATACCAAATATATTATTTTATTTTTTTACCATCGCTTTGGCGCCCCCATAGAGCTGCGCCGCATATAGCGCATACCCACTTTTTGCGCCACTGTTTGCTATCTTATCTCACTGCCTTTGTTTTTAGCATCACTGTATTCTATAACCAACCCCCCAGCTTCTCCCCCATGGACACAAAGGAACTTCACTGGGGAGATATGAACCTATGAGGAGTGTTAATGGGATACCATTGTAGATTTCAACCATTTTTTTTTCTTTCATTTAATTTATCTTTTGACGGACCCCTTTTGGGGTTTAACATGTTAAGAGAGATTTTTATTTTTGCTTGTATGCCAATGGGAAATGTTTGCTACATGTTTACGCCTTGTTTGATGTGGGCAAATGTTCAATTGAATGGATTCATACCCACAACTTGAGTTTCTTTATGTTTGAAATTACTTTTATTTGGTTATAGTTAAGAAACTATAAAAAGGGGGAGATAGATGGTATTGACTTGAAATACTTTCTTCTCTAAGTTTACTGGTTTTATTGCTCAAATTGTCATTTTGTTTTAAATGCCTAATGTTTTGTTTTACTGACCCTCACTTCTAATGCAAAATCTCTTTAAAGAAAGGGATACCCTACCCACATGAGTCTGTGGATTTTTCTTTTGCTGTTGATCCGATGCAAATGTGTAATAACTGTTTGGAGGTAAATAGCCCTGCTATGTTAAAAGACCCATACTGTAGGTGTGACTGTCTCCAATTGAGAAACTGAAAACATTAGCATACTTTTGTTGACGTGTGAAACTGCAAGACACTGCTTGACTCTGTAAGACACTGCTTGACTCTGTAAGTTTCTGTTGCTTTAAAGCACCTAGGCTGTACAGATGTACAGAGATGTTTTGTTACCACTGTCATAAGAAATGTTTACATTATTACTAGGAATTCTGTTCTGAGGCATCACAAGCCTCAAAGTTCATGTACTATATTGTTTGCGTGTTTGGAGGTATAACTGAGAGGTCAAGACAGACCTGACTGCAGCTGACGTCATCTTTGAAAAATGTTGAACTCCACTGAATAATCATTTCCTTATTAGTACTGGAATAACAGCTAAAACCTTTTGCTCCAAAGCTACATGTATTTGCAAGATCTGTTTACAGACTCTGAAGTCGCAGACCCAGAAACATCCTAACGACGCATATCTCACTTCCCCCGCTGGCTTCAGAAGTGTGATGAGACACAACTTATCAAAAGGGGGACCGCAACCAACACCACCCCTGGAGACCCCAGCAGACTTCACAGTGTCCTTGGGAGAGCCGCTATGCATTTGGAAGTCTGGTGTACCATCCCACAAAAGGACCTTGGTCAGAACATCACGAGAAAGCAATTTAGAATAGTGGACCTGCTGTGGGCAGAATAACCCCCAAAAACAGCAAGGATCCGAAGGTTCCAGGTAGTCGACCCTGACCTTCAGACTAGAGAATTTTTATTTTGTTGGTATACTTTAACTGGAGAAGGAAACATTGAAGAAAAAGAAGAGGAACACAGGGTGTGGGGGAACGCCCCCTATTAATAGAGCCAAGCGCCGCCCTAAGCACATTTTGCACACACATACACATACTAAACATTGTGCACCACATGAAGAATGGAAACTGGCTTTGGTTGCATTTTCTTAGCTGTTTCTATGATAGATGATGTCAGTCTTTACTGTTGTTATTTTTATCTGTAACTTTCTTCCACACCCTAAAAGTCCTCTGTTGTTAATAAGCTGATTCATAATTTATGTAAGCAAGTTTAGATGTTCAAGTCTTTAAGGACTTGAAAAGGGGGAATTGAAGGAAATAATTCTGTATTCATATTTTATGTCAATGGTTTAATGATTCAAGTCTTTATGACTTGAATACTGTGTAGTTCTTATGGTCATTTGTGATTTTGTACCCATGTGTACCCTGTGTGTGTGTCTTTGGTCTGTATGCAAGCATCCTTTGTTTATCCTTGAATTCAGTGAAAGCCTGTCTATAGCCCCTTGCCTATCACCAGGTGTGAAATGTTGATGTTTGTAGAACCGCATGTGTCCAAGCCTCTGAAGGACTTCCCAGGAAAGGGGGTAGTTTTAATTAAAAGACAATAGAAGCTGGCCAGATGTCACCCAAAAGGCCACATCCCCCATACACCACACCTTTACCTTGCATATTCATACCAGTAGGTCACTCCCTCTCTTTGTGTGTAACTTTAAATATGGTCTCTGTTAGTCAGAGAAGTTAGAGAAATACTGAGAACATCTGGTGGAATCCATGATGGGGTGAAACAAACATGTACCTCTCTCCCTTGAGGGCCACTGGCCCTCATTGAAAAGAATAAATCCTGGATCCTGATATTGCATCGTCCTGATTAAGTCTCAAGAGAAATATGGTAGTAAAAATATACTATCAACGCCTACGTTTCTAAATAAAAACAAAACACACCTTGTTAAGCTTTGCCTTAATATCTGGACTTATTCTTCTTAGCACATTTTTTGTTCATATCATTATAGTGACATTTGTAATTATTAATCTCTAATCAATGCCATTAGATAGAATAATACGAAAAGGGGAAGAACAGGACTAATACTATTAAACGCTATTGTAAAAAGAAAACGTACATAAACATATCACAAATCTGTTCATGAATTTGTATATGGGGCACATACAATATTGACTTTATGGCTACGGCCTACAAAAATAAATTGACGTGTTACATAAGTATCACTTCATTACACAGCAATGGCATTACTTACCGATCTTGATAAAGGGAACTTACTTTGTCAGAACCTTGTACCTCGGGCTGCTGAAGAAAGTCACTGATGACCTTCTCCATAGATTCCTGTAGATCTTCCTTTTCTTGTGTAGGGTGGAGCATGAGGGAAGGGTGAGAGGAGACTAACCCCTCTGGAGGGCGATAGGAGAGGGCCAGCATAGGAGGGAGAGGGACCCCCTTCCCCCCCAAGAGCTGGTAGTTCAACAGAACATCCTCAGTGAGTGTATTGAGTTGGGGAGAGCTGCAGGTCAGGCAGTCCAGCCCCTCCCCCTCAGAGGGGCCCATTGAGCCATCTTCTAGGAGGTACATGACACGACAGGGAGAACCGAAGGTGTCCAGGTAAGTATAGCCCCCAGCCTCAAAGGTAACAGCCTTCAGGATAAACAGGGAGAACAGGCCTGATTGGGTGTTGGAGGGGGATCTGCACACCCAGGAGGGGCACAGACAGAGCAACATTCGACCTGAGAACAAAAGCAACAAAAGATATTTTTCATTCCTGATATAACTTTGAATATCTGGCGATACCGATACCGGGGATGGACAGTATTTCAAATACGTATTTCAAATACAAAATAGTATTTTGTCATTTGTATTTTATTGGGTTGAAGAAAATGACTGTGTATTTTATATCCAGGGTTGGGTCAGATTACTTTGAAATGTAATCCATTACTGACGACAGATTACATGGCAATTTTTGTAATCAGTAACGTAATCAATAGGATTACCCAAAACATGTAACATAATCTGATTACTTTACTTTTTACACAACTTGCACACAACAAACACATTCTTATTTTCCACAGTCTTTAATTAAGATGTGATATTGCAAAGTGCTGAATGCAGTTTTCCGGACTGGAACCGGTCTATCGGTCAGCGTCAACGGCTCCTCCATCTTAGGTTTTGATTTGAACCTTTTTCGTCAAGAAACTACACAGGCAATTGGATGATAGTGACATCTAGTGGACAAACGAATGGACTGCTTGTCAAATTAAAACATTAGTTAGGCTATCATAAAAAAGTTGCAACGTTTGCAAGATAAAATGTAATCAAATAATCCCCAACAATGTAACTATAATCTGATTACACATTTTTTTATTGTAATCTGGGCGTGTAATCTGTGATACGTGTAATCCAGATAACATGTTTGTATCAAAATACTTGGTGTGTAATTTTGTTTAAAAATGCTGCCAAATATTTTTGGTAAAACCAATAGTTTTGGTGATCTGATTACATCATAAAAGTGCAATACAATGAATGTAGCCTCTACATTCCTGTACATGCAACCAGTTATGTGCAACATTGTTCAAAAAGTTGCCCCATGTATCACCTAACGTACAGTTTGCAGATTTATGGCATAAAAAGGCAGAGAAAAGCTGTTGCTCTCAAACACTGTCCACCAGGGTTTCCGTTGTCCGGTAATTACCGGACATTGGCCGGAAAAAAAATGAAATGTCCGACAAAATTAAATCTCTCCGGTCAAATTGTCCGATTGAAATTGGCTAATAATCCCGTCCCCTAACGCAATCTGAATTTGAGAATAAGCCTTAATATGTAGGCCTAAGCCTATATTATACGTCCTTTGGCTATGTTTTTAAATGAACAGGCTCTACCGTTTGAAAGTTATTAAACAACACGCATAACCTATGCTGCATTTCAAATAGGAAGCGTCCATGTTAAACAACGAACAAATGAGAGGCGGTTCAAACATGGCCAGGCCCAGGCAGGCAGACTAGCCTTAAACGTTTTTTCAGAGGCCAGACGCGATGGATGATGATAAATTGGTAACGTCTGAAGCCTCAGATGTCCGGTCAACTCCATCACCACCAGATAAAAAGCAGAAGTGTCGGGCGTATATCTGTCAGAATCAGTGACATTGGAAGTGGAGTTGCGGGGGGTACGGCTGCTCCAAGACACTGTCATTCTCCGTGTACATTGGACATGCAAAGTGTTCTTTACCCAAAGCATACAGTAGGTTTATGCATTCTCTGTCTATGATCTGCAGGGTAAGGGCCTCCTCGACGAGGCGATTACTGGTCCGCGGATAATTTCTGGCACAATTAAACGGTATCATTGAACCGCGGCCGATGCTCCTTTTTATTTTTAAAATACAGTAGGCCTACTTTATTTTGATACATGGTGTGGCTACTGTATTTTGTGGTTTATTTTGATAGACTTAAGATCAGGGTTAATGTATTTCTGCCCATCCCTGACCGATACCAATCTGATACCATCACTAGTAGAGACAATAGAAATCTACCCCAGTGAAATTGCATGATATTCTGTTGGAATATCATGCAATTGGAAATGAGGCATTCATGAAATGATACCCTTTATGTGGTCATTATTTCTGCAATTAAGGTAGATTGTCAATTACCTGGGCATTTCTTGCCACCAGCCAGCAAAAGTGAGAGGTATTTATCAGGAGATGCCATGACACAGATTATTACATCACACCTGCCAACATCTGCAAAAAGAAAAAGAATACACTTCATATAATACATCCAATGTGAGGTTATGTCATGTGTATTGCATTAACTGAAAAAGCATTTAACACTTTAGTTTAGGGAACACGATATTAACCATTAATACATAAGTAACGTCTGTATTTATTGGTGCTCAATAAGATCTGTATTAACTGTCATTACACATTTATTATGTCTTTATTCAACAATTTCTTACTTACACTGAATAGGTGATTTATTCTTGGTAAATCATACTAGTTGGTCTTGATCTAAGGTTATTGATATATAGTACGGATCAAAATAAAAACTAAATAAATACTGGCTAAGAGTGTCTTAACAGGTACTTCTCACTGAGGTCACCAACAGGACATACAGGGGAATACAACTATCCAACTACGTTCCCATTCTTCCTATTCTACGTACAATTATCCAACTACGTTCCCATTTTTTATTGTATTTCCTTGTGATGAATCAGATTTTAGCGTGCAAAATAGCATACATTTAATAGTCATAACAATGTGATTAAAAGCGGACAAATAATTAAGTTATGAAACGAGACGTTGCCAGAATAGTTTGTCATTATCTTGTGTAAGTGTAGGCTATGTTTTATTAGGCATATGAGGTAAAAGCAGAGAAGGAACATGTGGTTTAGTCTGTGCTGCGTCAAAATCTAAGCCTATATGTTATTTAAAGGAATTATCCGGAGTAAAATGCACTTTAGATCAATTTATGGATGATTGGGAGTACATACGTTGAGTTGACATCAAAATCATGTCATTCGGATGTGTTTTGAGAAAGTTCGATTTTACCGTTTTTAGTCAAAACTCGTTAGCCTGGAAGTGACCAGGGCATGTCATTTCACCGCTACAAAACGCTATTTTTATACCTCTTCTACAGTTCCAAACAACATTACACTTACGTGGTAGTGAGTAGAGGGTCCCTAAAGCCAAACCGAAGTATCCCGAGGTCTTTATGTGGTCGGATAGAGAGTCCAGAATGAATTTCATCAAGCCAGTACCTTTCCGGAAATGTTGCTGCTTTCTTACTCGACCTTTAAACGTCTTCTTAAGTGACACCCCGAAACATTATTGCACAGGCAGCACACACAGTAGGACTCTCACAAGTAGCAAAAAACTGGCATGATGTACCGAGTAGCCTAAGCCTAATATGTATATTTATCTTCCAACAAACATAAAAACGGCGCAACAATCTAATCTTAAACTAGATGTACCGCATAGCGGTACAAAATATGACCGCCGCTCAGTCCTGTACATCCGTTCTGCGAAAATAAATCACACTTCAATTTGTCTCCATATTTTACTCCATCCCCCACTCTTGAAACTTTTGTGTATGCTTGTTTGGCATGCCTGAGTGTGTGTGTGCGGCTGCATAGAAAGTAGCCTACTGGTGCTGAAAAGGTGAATAGATTGTAGAATAGCCAAAGAACAGTGGTGGGTAGTAACGCGTTACAAGTAACGCAAATGAATAAAAAAGTACTTTTTTCGGGTAACGAATACTTTCCACATTCCTTTTTTAAGGCTGTAATTTTACTCTTACTCGAGTAAATATTTGAACTAGAATTGTACTCTTTACTCAATTACATTTCCCATTGGGCCTTCATTAAAATGAGTATTTCGATAGAAGTAGGCTACACATATCTTTGTTGACTGGAATACAAGCATACACGTTAGCGACGTGCCCTCCCTAGGTTGCAACATTGTTGCGATTACACAGCAGAGGAGACGAGTCGGCCGTTAAGTTGGTACTGAGGACTAGAAACGCCATGGATGCAGAGATGAACGTTAGTAGCCTACTACCAAAAGCAGCCCCCACTCCCATGGTCAACGTCTGACCACATCTGCAACACTGTTCCGTCCCATGCGAAGGAAGGGAGACAACCGTAATGAAAGGAATGTGTCAGCCTAAGCATAACAATATCAGCCTTCAAAATGTTGAGGTAAATTGCATTGTTTTCTATCAGTGGTTCTCGTAGTGCTACTTAGCGAGCTAGTCCTAGCTGTGTTCGACTGAAACAAAGGCTATTTCTTGACATAACTCAGGGGTCTCCAAAAACGGTGCCCGCGGGCACCATGTAGCCTGCGGGATGCCTTTACGGCGCCCACAGCGCACTTTCTAAAAATAGCCAACAAGTCGCCTGCAGATCACGCTCTAAAACATCCTCCATTGTGTATTTTTAAATAGATATTTAATTGTAGACCATACATCTGTAATATTGGCTATATTAGCTTGCTCATCTGGTGTAGCCAATGCAAGCATATCTCTGCAAAAGTTCTGTCGCTATTCCGTGTCCGTACGGTTCGTGCATGATTGTTCAAGGACTGTAAAACAATTGCTTTAGGTCACGGGCCCTTTCTCCTCCGTAGCCTACTGGTGTAGCAATAGCGTTGAAAATCTTGTGGGAATGCTATTTGTAATCTACATTATTAATTGCATTAAATATGGCTTTTTTCGTTTAAAAAATTAGATCAGATTCCTCATGGAAACTTTGAATTGAACTAACTGAACAAAAACGGTCAGTGTTGCATATTGATATTGATGTATTGAAGAATCAGATAAAAATACAGTTGCTTAATATATAAAGGCTCATAGGCCTACATAATATTGATCTTAAATGTAAAAATCACATAGGTCTATTATTTAGGAGGATCACCCTTGCAAAAAAGAAGTGAGGGTCTGTTTGTCTCAAATGAGTAGCCCTATGATTTTGGATCCTTCAGATAGCCCTCAATCCCAAAAAGGTTGGAGACCCTGCATGGTATAACTAGTAGAATGTATGCTTCAGGAAGGGTTGACAACTGATTATATGCAGCAATTATTGAATGGGATTTTGTAGATTGCTTAACCAAAATGTAATAGTTGGTAACTTGTTCCAGCTATCATCTCCCTCTACCATTCTTCCTCTCTCTCTCTCTCTCTCTCTCTCCCTCCTTTGGTAGTTGTGTTTCAATTTGATTCCTTCAAATGCGCCACTGACTATCAAAATACAGATGCGCTGTTTGAAGTTGCAGTGCTTGCTTCTAAAGGGAATGACAGGTGTCATTTTGATTGGTTTAAGCACCAGGTGCCTGGTTTTTGCACCAGGCGCCTGACGTTTGATAACAAAACCACTGGACTGTGGACTGGACAAACCCCTAAATGTATTTAAGCTATATCCGCAAGTGACCATGTGTTTTAGATCACCAAAATAGGGCCTGTTATGTCTTTTTCACTGATCCAAGCACATCAATACAAAAATGAAAAGTAACTTGAAATTTGAGTAGTTTCATAAAGAAGTACTTTTTTACTTTTACTCGAGTAGGTTTGTCCAATTGGAATATTTACTTTTACTCAAGTAGATTTTGAAGGAAGTAAATATACTTGTACTTGAGTATAGATTTTCAGTACTCTACCCACCACTGCCAAAGAAGATGTAGCATTGTTATAAAACCTTTAAAATCTCTAAACAATCACAAGTAGGGCAGTTCATCACAGTTCATCCATTGCAACTGGATTGATGAAAGGTCACTTACACCCAGGCTTGGAATTTCACCATTCTGGGGGCAAGGCCACTTGGCCTTCAGTTGGGTATATTTGGTGGGGGGCACAAAGGCCACATGTCAGGGCACCAAGGCCAAAGTTAACTATACAGTAGGCTATAAAAATGATCAAAGTTGTATTTAGCCCATTCACTGCAGTAGACCTGCATCACTGTAGCCTATGAAACATTACAAAAACATGAAACATGGCATATTACATAGAACTGTAAATCATCTGATCATCTAATAATTACAGATATCTAGGCAACATTTAATAAATATAATAAAATAATAATAATAAAAATATAATAAAATAATAATAATAAAACATAAAATAAATGCCTAACATTTATTTTATATTTGGCCTGCTATGAAATCATGTATTGAACAGAAAAGCACAGCTCAGCTTTAAGAAACTCAAATAGCCTAGATGCATGCTTAGCATTTTGTGATCACTACTTTCACAAACTCTTAGTCAGCTGTCCTCTGATTTACTAATATCTAGGCGATATTTGTAACATTTATTTTGTATTTGGCCCGTTATGAAATCATGTGGAACAATTTAAACACATTGTAAAACTTAAAGCACAAATTTGGAGACATCCATGCATGTCGAAATTTACTGCAAATTCAAAATTGGATTACTCTGGAACGGGTAACTGTACAGGGGACTGCTTTACACCTTTGTGTTCGGTAAAGTCTGCTGTTTGCTATGGTTTGTCATGTGTTAAAAGAAGGGTTCGTGAAGTATTCCACAGAGAATCGGAGATCATTGACGCATAACCTTCAGTAGAATGTATGGTTAAATTGAATTATATTTACTTTTCTCGCGAACCGTTCAACACAGCAATTATCGGCTAACATCGTTTAAAAGCTGAGAAAAAGCTCTTTCATGTGATACTGGTGATGTCTGTGTGATGCATAGGCTACTTCGCGAGTAATTCAACTGAGAATGGGTGAATTTGGACGCACTTTCTTTCTTGCGCTGTCACTTTCTCCACTGCGTAAAATACTAAATTAATTTGCGCTGTGAATGCTAAGATTATTTTGACAGGCCACAGGCTAAATAAAAATCGCTATTAGTAGGACGCAAAGCAGAATAGTGAAAGAAGGGGGCACCAAGGCCACCGTGGCCTGTAAACCTCTGATTTTCAAAGGGGCCTCACGGCCAACGCAAGGGGCTACGACAGCCATGGCCGTCGTGGCCGCCGTGAAATTCCTACCCTGCTTACACCTGTAGGCTACATTGTATTTGGGAAAAGCAAAAGGTATCAGCATAATGTTATTTATTTATTTATTTATTTATAAACAAAAACATCTCTGCCAGTTCCATGCCGTTTTCAACAGCTATCAAAAACAAAGGTCATTTTTGGATGGATGGATTTTTTGTGAATGTTTCTTCTTCTACATAAGATTTTAGTCATCTTTAGTTCATGTAATACTTTATTGTCAATGCACAAATTAAGTAATAGTAGTCTGAAACGTTATTGTTAATGCACAAATTAAGTAACAGTAGTCTGAAACGAAATGCTGTTTTACATCTAACCAGTGGTGCAAATAACTGACATGTCCAAATGGGCCTTGATGAAATGCGTCGCTAGACTGTTCATACACATTTTAACGGGCCAAAGTTGAAGAGCTGTTGTCCATTATTGTTCGTGCAAATATAGGCTGATTCATGTTCCCTTGCATTGTGTAACTGAGGTCCATGGCTAGTCTGGCTTTCACCAGACCAAGCTCAATCTTTTAAGAAATCAAAAAATAAATAGCAGGCAGATCAGGCTGGGTTCACCCAGCCTAGTCCATAGGCACCCGATATTGTTTAATTTTCCGATTGAGATATCCACGCTCTGGCTATTCTAAATGCAAAAATGCATCAGGGAGTTATGACAAAACTGTAACTAACAAACTAGATCCTAATAGAAAGCTGTTAGCTTCCCTAAGCTACAGGTAGGCTTATAAGGTAGGCCTATTTACAACATAAATTGTCAATAGGCTATGCTGGCGACACAAATAAAATCTCCTTTGCAAACCAATGGCTTACGCCTTACAGTATCAAGCGGACTTAAACTGCCATATCGTGGCGAAAAGTTGTAAAAAAATTCACGCAGCTCCATGAGTCAAGGAAAGCGCGAATGAAGTAGCCACTTCTAAATGGGACCCACTACACAGTAGCTTAAGGTGTGTTGCTAAAGCAGCCATAATGAAATGAAGGTGTGTGTCATTGTTTGGATACTTCACACACACATGCTTTTTAATTTCACAGACTACAACTACCAAGCTGGAATCAAAGCACATCGATTCTCCTCTCACACCCTGCACGCACTTAAAACTAAATAAACAGGCGTCTCAGTCTCACGCATGTATAGGCAAAACTGTATCAGACCGGTGTAACGTTGGTAAATCTTCCATTGCACAGAATGATTTTTGTAGCACGTGCAACAAATGACAGTCGAAAGATACAATTACAGTGCTGCTATCAATTTGCTTGGTATAACCGCATTTATAGTTTTCTACAAATGCAATCAATCAAATTGGCCTCCATCACTCAACCAACGCTAACGGTAACATTACCTAGGTCCTTATTGATATTATAAGATTAACGTAGCCTACCTGCAGTAAAAACCAAGCGTGTCCGATAAACATCCTCAGATTTATTTCGGCTTCAAGAAGAAATGGGAATTACATTTCATGTGAACATCATCCTATCCTTATTAGACGTTCTCTGTGGTAAACTATAGTTTAAATACAGTCCTTGTAGGAAGCGTCCATTGTTTTCCCAACCCACTTTTAACTTCCAACATAATTACGTCTCACTGCAATGATGCGCCATCTAGTGGACAAACGACTACTTATCGCCAATACTGGAAATGCAGCCATGATGATGATGATGAAAATGTTTTTTTGGCTTTCTTTTAATCCTACTGAATTTGTAATTATGTATCGGCCATTCTAATACCGATAGTATGTGGGTGCCTGTGTGTGTGTGCATGTTTATATGTGTGCACCGCCATCTACAGGCCAATGAGTGTACAGTCACTAAATGTACACATAACCTAATTTTTTTAGACCCCCCCATGGATGAAATTCTACGAAACTTGGCATACCCCCAGAGAATGCCAGGTCAATCATACACATACAATTTGGTGCACTTCTGAACATATATAAGATATAAGATAGGGGCGATTAAAGCAGAATAATATTGCATTTTCATTTTTTACCGGGGGGGTGCAAATCACAAATGAGTGATTATGGGCCAGATTGATGTGGGCCCTTGAGACCAACATACCATAAAAGATTCTTCATCCTCAGTGCCACGGTTCAGGTAGTTATTTAGGAAAAACTGCTTTTTTTGCGGTTCGGGGGGCCCAGCACGGGGGGGGGAGTGGCCCCCGGGGACGAAACAAAATTTTTCCGTAAAAGTCTAGTGGGGCTACATACCCACCAAATTCCATGTACTCCGGTGGTTCGGTGTCCCGGGTATCGTTGACCAAAAATTCAGGAAGTAGATGACGGGAAAAAAAAAAAAAAAAACTTTGACAATCCCTATATGACCGCTTCGCTAGCTTCACTAGCAGCGGTCATAATAATTACAATTGTGAAATTATGTGTAGATCCGAAGTTTAAACAGTAGCTGTGACATGCAGTCACCTGACATCACCATCAAATTAGAGGATATTTCAGAACTATTAACGTGGACAGCTCCCCTTAAGACAGGGCTGGACTGGGACAAAAAATCGGCCCTGGCATTTTTGGTCCAGGTGGCCCACACACACCATGATTGGTCAGACACATTCCCTGCAGACATTTTTTTTCATTTTTTTTTTTAAATTATTACTATTGATATTTGATATTGTATTGATATTAATGTTATTATTACTATTTTGATTATTAATATTGTGGATCATATTGGCTTATTAGGGTCCAGGGGTGCTGATCTGTGATTTTAGTACCCTCTAAGGTTAAAAGGTGACTGGTTTGGTGTAAATAACAACTATATTAATAGAGGGGTTTACCAAGCCTAGGGAGCCAGAAGTCTAGAGAGGAGCCTCAAAATATTTTTGGCATGTGAGCAAGGATGGATTATAGGATGGATTATTGAATGAGTCTACCGAGCCCAAGAGGTAAAGGGGCCCTGAAGCCAAAGTAGTTGCGTGAAGTCACTACCTCTATAAGTCAAAAAGCAAAAGGCTATGAATCTGAACAAATTTGGGTGTTGCCCTTCTCCAGCTGACCATCCCAAAAATGCACCAGAATACAGGAAATCACATCTACCAAATTCAGAATTTTCTGGGGGAGTACCCCCAGAACCCCCCCGACCGTCTATACCCACTTTTGCACAAATAGGGTCCCCTAGGGTCCTTATTCATATGTACCCAAGGAGACAGTTAATAATCCATCACTGTATTAATACATAACCTCACTGTATTAATGTATAATGTAACATTATAGCGTGACATTTGTGTCAATAATCACCAAGCACAGGTGACTCCGCGTTGTGGGAGGGGGCTATGAAGGTATATTGGGTGCAAAAGTGGCGAGCACATTTAACTGCAGATTTTGATAAATATTTCTCAGATGCACAACTTCGGATGCATTAGTTCACATTTGGGTTTACAAATGCACGAATGTTGTGCATGTTCTCAGATTATGAAACACGGATGTGCAAATGTGTTTCGCACCAACTGCGCTGCAACGATTGGAGCAAAAGTGTCGAGTGCGTGACTCTTGAAAGTTGTGACTCACAAGATAGGATTTGTGTACCTGTAAAAAGGATTTGTGAACCCGTAGCCCCTATTTTGTGTTAACAAGATATAAAAAAATACGTACAACTTCAACTTTACTGTTACACATTTATGACTTTAGTGTGCACATGCAAAATCTGCAGTTAAATGTGCTCGCCACTTTTGCACCCAATATACCTTCATAGGGGGCCCCCAAATCAAATTCTGCTTATTATAGGGCCCCCAAAAGGCTCTATCTGAACATCTGAAGGCATATTAATAACAGCAACACAAAGTTGTAGTATTAATAATGAAACACCCCCATTCTCGCAACTAACCCGTCTGACCAGCCACCCCTTTAACCCTCCGGGGGGGGGGATCGATCTCATTCTTGCCTGTCCTCAAAATTTGAGAGCCCTGTTTTGCGCAATGAAACTCCAGACACACGTTGTGTGGCATCAATTGAAGTGTTTCCCTCCCTTGTAAACCTGGCAAACATGGCAAAATCTGGAAACGTTTCATTTGCCAAAAATTAATTGGAACCGGAGACCCATAGGCTACCGGAGGGAAATGGACATCTAACCGCTGAGTATCCTGCAAACGTTACATCGATACGATTGACTCTGATATGTCATATAGGCCTATTTTGTTTGGTTTTAGTTTGTATTGTCAGCTAAGTGACTCGGTCAACCAACTATGACCGGCAAACGACTCAAAGTAAGCCATTGTTTGTATAAACAGTCCTTTTAATACACTATCTTTAGCCTATTTACAAATTATATTTGTCAATGCCTTGTTTTATACTGTACATATAAATGAGCTCTTACCTTTTCTAGGGTTTTGAGTACGGTCTCTAGTCTTGGGAAGAGCAAGTTCACATAATATTTGCTGCAAGGTCGAGTAGCTTTGGGGCAAGAAGCTGTCCATGATAAGCAGACTGTAAAATGTGTGTTGTGTCCTTTATACTAATGTTAACACTGAAAGATGGGTCAGTCTGAGGCAGGTAGTGCATGACTTTAAGCTTAAGTGAATGTTCCCGCCCCCTTCTCAAAACCCAACCCCTAGAGCACTTCTTAGCATTTTCTCAAACTGGGTGGTCCAGATTCCTAGGTCCTCACTTCCCTTACGAAAAAGAACTCCAGTAATACTATAAGATTTAGTAGTTATATGGTAGTATAATACCTCCATAATATCCTTACCATCTACAGAGTTCCTATTCTACAATCGTATAGTAGGCCTACTTCTATAGTATGTTCCAAAAATACTATGGTATTCCTACAAGATTACTAATATTTTGTCCCAAAATACCATAGATTCATAGTTATTTTTTTAAGGGTCGTAAGGGTTAAATATAAATGGAAAAAAGCTTGTGTTGCATTTTGTTTATACGATTTTCTGGGGGATACCAATAAATGTGGCACTTTTAGTTTTTGTTAAATATATTTATGAGATATTCCTTTTTCTCATTCCTTGCTTCCCTTTAATGTTGGATTTTTCTCATTGCTGTCATTGTGAGATTAAGATAAATCGCAAAAAGATGATTTTTTTTTATATACCTGGTTTTAGTCAGCTTAGGAGGGCCAATACATGTGGAGGGCACAATACATAGACTGTATGAGAGCACACTACAGGTGCTTGGCCTCTCTACAATGAGCTTCGGGCTCTGTGCCTGCCAGTAGAGGCTTGGGTGTAAATGGTCTAACTACAAGAATGTAAATGTCTGTCATTCTGTCAAATGTCTGTCTGTCTGTCATTGTAGTTAGACCATTTTGTGCTTGCAGTTACTCTTGACTACTCAAGGTATTTTTCGACCAACAGAGAATGCGTTCTTGAACTGATTCCGTTCAGAATTCTTTGAACTTTGGTCCTATCTAGAGCCATATAAAGGTAGAGTTGCGATAATGGGTGTTCAAAATTCGTTAAGGTCACGTGGTTCATGTAAACTTCAAAAAGTTCCCGGAAGTGATTGACAATGGATTAGAATGCATTAAATTGAGCTACTGTTCAATGAGACACAGAGCCACAATTTTGGGTAATTGACAGACAATAAATGCATTGATATACAATATTTATAACACAGTGTAATTATTGTGTAAACTGTGTAGTTATCCTACAATTACAACAATATTAAATTAAATTCCAGACCGTAGCCTGCTAACCCCATGGTACAGTAACCCCATGGTAATGCGATGCGAGTGATCATAATAACATATAAAACGTGATATAGTCCTTGATAAATAACCAGGCTATGAGCTCATAAACAACAGCATTTTGTCACCGTTTGTCATTCACCGTGCTGTGAATAGAGCATTAAGATGATAGGCTAAAGAGCTTGAGATTCAGACAACCTGCATTTTTTAAAAAATAACCCCTTAAATAACAACTTCTGGTGAGATTTTTGGAAAGAAGCATTAACACTTTGATACCTTGAATTTGTCATTGTATACATCCTCTTGTTTTTGTTTATTTTTCAGGACAGTCTGGGATTTGTATCTTGCATAGCTTATGTCTCTTATGTCAGCCTTTATATCAAGGGGAAACCATTTGTGTTTTATGTCACCAGGAAGCATGTCAGTAGAAATAACCATTGGATCAAGAATGGGCATGCCGAGACCAACTTTTTATTTTTTATTTTTTATTATGGTGGTTGGCAGCTCATTGTCTGTAGCAGTCCTGTATCTTTAGAAAAAAATGTATGTGTAGAATACTCGCTAAAATTGATAACACTCATTGATAATAAGCTAATTTCATTCATTGTTGACATGGTCCAGCCATAGAGGCTCAGACGGGTGTCCCGGGACCTGATGAACATGCCGCTAAAAAGCACAAACGAGTGCGAAAGTTGCAGCCGCGACGACAGGGAAAATGCAGGCAGCCACGAGAGTGATAGGTCGTATAAAATGAACAGGTCGTATAAAATGAACGTTGCTGATGTCTGGGTTACGCAAAGCTACAACGACACTTCATTATGTTTTTTTAATGACCGACAGTTTAGTTTAGTTTATAAATAGGAAAATAATTTTGCCATAATGTAAGCTAGGCCTACAGCGTTACAGGTGTTTGTAGAAAGGCCTGATTTACACACACTTTTAAAGTGCCATAAGTAGGCTGGTTTACCAAAATGACAGGCAGTTGAATTTCTGAATAAAAATAATGTTGGTGCAGTTTTGACATCTTAAACATGTAACCCCACATAAGTGCACAAACATAACGTGGTGTCCTATTTTGGAATTTTACCCGGATACAACGAACACTATTTTTTGATTGGATGTCGGTGGCTATTTATTTTTTTTGATTTGGCTGGTGAGTGGTGCGCTAGTTCCGAACCCTGCGAGATATCCTCTCGTATCCCTGCGCATCCACTAATAATTATGCAGATACCTTGACATCCCTAGTAATTTCTGCATGAGAAATGCACGGTGTGGCGTGTAAGCATGTGAACTTGTTGAATTGGGTGTCTCATGCCCATTGCGTGAGACTTGAGAACCCTGATCATTGTATAACCATTTGTGTAAGCAGAAATATTGTTGTGCTGAGTTCTAAGAACAGAGAGTTCAAGTTAAATGTTGTTGTGCTGAGTTCTAAGAACAGAGAGTACAAGTAAAAGTGTGCAACCAGACAAACAGGAACTGCTCCCTGTCATCACCTCACATACATACAGCACACTGCTTGCTACAGTAAGCCTCCTCTACATACTTGTTGCACACTGCCCCCCCTCCCTACATACACAGCACATTGTCTTCAGGATTTTCTCCAACACACATCCTCTACATACTTACAGCACACTGCCCCCACCTACCCACACACACACACAGTCACTGCTCCACTCCCCTCCCGCCCACACACACATCTTCACTGTCATCACTCACATACATCATACATACAGTACTCTGCTTGCAATAGTAAGTCCCTTCACCATACTTGCAGGACACTGCCCCCCCCCCCCCCCCCTACATACACAGCACATTATTTCATCAGGAAGCTTCTCCAACACACATCCCCAACATACTTACAGCACACTGCCCCCCCCCCCCCCCCCCCAATACACAGCACATTGTCTCATGAGAAAGCTTCTCCAACACACATATTGCACACTGCCCTCTCCCCACATACACAGCACACTATCCCATCTCCCCTGTCATCCCCCCAACACACACACCAAGACCCCTGGCAGTTGGGTTAGCCCCTTGAGCCGTGGATCTGCCCAAGGTTTCTTCCTTGGTAACGGAGTTTTTCCTTGCCCCTGTTGCTCTTGGGTGCTCCTTGTTGGTGCCCCCCCCCCAATCCCAATCCTCCCCCACCTTTCTTATGCAGCCCTTGCCACTTAATCTACTAAACCCCTCTTCTACTGCACTTTTTACCCCCCCCCCCCCCCATTAATGCACAAATAGGCTGACACCAGACAAAATTTCACTGCATTTCTTACTTCCAGTAACTATATGCATGTGACAATAAACTTCCTTGTATCCTTGTATCCTGTCTGTGTGTGTGTGTGGATGAGATAAGAGTGTCACAATAAAGTCGCTATGTCTTGCTTCCTATTTTCTGTGTGCATCTGTACAATAAAAGACACAGCTTTTGGGCTGCAGAGTCGGAGACTGATGGTGTGAGGAATTCTTCCTTACATTAGCAGGCTCTCCTCTTGGTACCAGAGTTTGTGGGCAAAGCCATACTACGTGTTGTGGTTCTTGTATCTATATGTTGGGGTTAAATTCCCTGACAGTTACAAACAATGTTAACAACAAACTCAGCTTCACTGCTGCAAACAAAGTTGGCTATATGCTTCGCCATATAACGAACCAGCTAGCCTTGTGATGATAAAATCTTTACCTTTTGTTTAGTCCACCTAGTCCGAGGGCAAGCGAGAGTTGCAGTGTTTTGTTACAGTCATGAATTTTTAATAGTTTGCTGGATAATTTAACAAAGTTACCAGTGAGAGTTGCAACACATGGAATTAAGAGGAAGGAATAGAAACTATTTATTTTCAAACAAAGGATATCTATTAAGGCCTGAACAAAATCTCTTTCCACTTCAGGATAGTACACAAACTCAGCCAGCTGCTAGCTAGCTAGCCAGCTAACTAAACTGTTTAAATTATTAAAATTTCCCTCGGGATGACTAAAGTATCTATCTATATATCCATCTATCTATCTATCTATCTATCTACCTGTGCACACAACTTGGTGATAATGATGATGGTAGTTGTGAATATAGCAACCAAAGTCTGAAGTACCATCACAGAGGCTACTAGCAGAGAATGTCTAATAAGGGGAGAACCGCCACTCTCGGGAAACTTCCGGTTTCTGAAATGGTTGCAGTTCCTCCACATGAGGGCGCTTACGAATAAGTGCAGCATTAATGGAGGTCTATGGAGCTGTACCCCTCAAATCCACTTTTCTCGGGATAAAATTTTTTGCCCAGAAATTTGAATGTTGCATGCGAAAGAGGGGACAGAGAAAATACACACCGCTGAGTATTATATTTTTTGAGTCACTTATTTGTTCTAAAAAGCCTTTCAAATGCGTCAATGATGTCATTCATTAGCAGAAAGCTAGTGTGTTGTGGGCAACAATGACCCAACCTGTAAGAAATCGAAAGGACGTAAGTACTCGTTCATTCAACTTTTGACCTATAATCCATAGTGAGCTTGTAGAAAACACAATCAAATCTTCGATTTTTCAACGACAACCAGGTGAAAGAGACAAATTTAGCCATCTAGCTCCATAGACCCCCATTGTTTTTGCACTTATTCGTGATCGCCCATAGCGGAACTGCAACAGATTGCAGGTACAATGGAGTTAATAGGGAGTGATCCGGCTCTCCGTAAACGGGCTCTGCTACTAGTGTTTCTTACTGCAGCTTCTTCTGCTGTGTAACGTAGTTAGCGTTAGTCTTTTCACATATTGCAACTAGTGTCGCGACCACCACGCGCGAGTATAAATGGTTACGGCGCTTCTGTGACGTCACATTGTCGTGCTACTGGTCGGGTGCGTCGAGTATGTGGGACGTTTAAGCCTAATATGTTCATATATCTTCCAACAAACATAAAAAACGGCGCAACAATCTAATCTTAAATAATTACAATTGTGAATTTATGTGTAGATCCGAAGTTTAAGCAGTAGCTGTGACATGCACCTGACATCACCATCAAATTAGAGGATATTTCAGAACTATTAAGGTGGACAGCTCCCCTTAAGACAGGGCTGGACTGGGACAAAAAATCGGCCCTGGCTTTTTTGGTCCAGGTGGCCCACACGCACCATAATTGGTCAGACACATTCCCTGCAGACAGTTTTTTCATTTTTTTTAAAATTATTACTATTGATATTTTATATTGTATTGATATTAATGTTATTATTACTATTTTGATTAATATTGTGGATCATATTGGCTTATGATGGTCCAGGGGTGCTGATACCCTCTAAGGTTAAAAGGTGACTGGTTTGGTGTAAGTAACAACTATATTAATAGAGGGGTTTACCAAGCCCAGGGAGCCAGAGGTCTAGAGAGGAGCCTCAAAATATTTTTGGCATGTGAGCAAGGATGGATTATAGGATGGATTATTGAATGAGTCTACCGAGCCCAAGAGGTAAAGGGGCCCTGAAGCCAAAGTAGTTGCGTGAAGTCACTACCTCTATAAGTCAAAAAGCAAAAGGCTATGAATCTGAACAAATTTGGGTGTTGCCCTTCTCCAGCTGACCATCCCAAAAATGCACCAGAATACACACACAAATTCAGAATTTTCTGGGGGACAATTCATCACACAACACAAGGAGTGTCTTCGATCAAAAAAGCGTACCAAAGATCCAAGTAAGTCCCCTCTATGTTGCATAAAATATTCTCCGCTTGTGTCAGAATTCAGAAAAGCTGTCTACAAACACTGGCATATTATTGATTCGGACCCTAAACTTATGAGAGTTTTTCCAGAAAAACCTAAGCTGGTTTTTAAGCGTGCTCCTAACTTAAGAGACCGCCTAGTCAAAAATGACATACGTCCGCAACCAGCGACGTCCTTTCTGAGTATGTCTGATGGTAACTATAAATGTGGCAGTTGCGCCCAGTGTTCGTACACACATAAATGCAAAAGTTTTAATCATCCACATACTGGCAAGACGTTATCCATTCGCGGTGTCATTACATGTTGCACCACACATGTTATTTATTTGATTCGTTGCCCTTGTGGCCTAGCATATGTGGGCAAAACAACGCGAGCGCTTCGGACCAGAATCAGTGAGCACAGGAGCACTATTAGAACAGGGGATGAGCGCAGTCCTGTCGCTGCTCATTTTAAACTAGCCGGACATAATGTCAGCGCCCTCAGATATATTGGGGTGGAGCGGGTCAATAAACCACCTAGAGGGGGTGATCATGACAAGAGGTTGCTCCAACGCGAAACCTTTTGGATTCATTTTTTAAATACAATGTCCCCCCATGGTCTTAATGAGGAATTTGATATAAAACCGTTCTTATAGTAGTAGTATAATTTGATAAGAAACTGTCTGTGTATTTACATGTTTTACAACTGTGGGGGTAATGTCCTTTCATTGTTTGGGTAGGCTTGTATATATGGAACTGATTATTCACTGATTGTTTTTTCTTTTTCTTTTTTCTTTTCATTCTTTTCTGTTGATAGCAATGCCATGTACTCCTTTGGGGATATTGTTTTTTGTAAGCCCTTTTTGAAATGTATAGGTGTATGTAATACCTGTAAGTGTTCTCTTAATTGAGTGACTAGTGGGGCTCTTAGACCCAATCACCAGTTGACATCACATGGTATGTCAGCTGATTGTAAGGCCTACATATTCCCTTCACCAAATGTGTCCACCATTTGCCTGAAGAAGACCCAGCAGGGTCGAAACGTTGCATTAAATATTGGGAGTCAAAAGCAGTGTTGCGGACATTATCTTTTTTCATTCACCACCTTAACTCACCTGGAGCAGGGGAAAGGGAATTATGTGAGGATGCTGTTCATTGACTTTAGTTCAGCATTCAACACGATAGTACCTCTCACCTTGGTCACAAAGATGAAGGCCTTAGGACTGAACACCACCCTGTGTCACTGGATATTTGACTTCCTCACCAACCGTTCACAAGTGGTTAGAGTGGGGGGTCTGACATCTGACTAATTAACCATCAGCACTGGTGCTCCCCAAGGCTGTGTTTTGAGTCCACTGCTGTACAACATCTACACACATGACTGCGAAGCCAACAGTAGTCATACCTCCATCATCAAGTTTGCAGATGACACAGTGATCTTGGGCCTGATTAGTAACAACAATGAACAGATGAGGTGGCACAGTGGTGTCAATCTAACAGCTTGACACTGAATATCAATAAAACCAAGGAAATGGTAGTGGATTACAGAAGGCAGCAGCAGAACTACAGTTACACCCCACTAATGATCAGCGGGCAACCTGTAGAGAGAGTCACAAGTTTTAAATACCTTGGTGTCCATATTACTGAAGACTTAAAATGGACTGTTAACACTCAATATGTTCTGAAGAAGTCCAGACAACGACTCTACTTCCTTCGTCAGCTAAGGAAATTCAAAGTTTCTACATCCATCATGAAGGCCTTCTACACTTCAGCGGTTGAGAGTGTTCTAACTGGTAGCATCATCACCTGGTATGGGAACTCCACAGTTAGAGATTGTAGTACTCTGCAGAGAGTAGTGCGCTCAGCTGAACGTACTATAAGAACTCAACTCCCTGCTCTACAAGATATCTATTCCAGAAGAGTACTCCTAAGAGCCCAAAAGATTCTGAAGGACTCTTCTCATCCTAACAATGGATTATTCCTACCGCTGAAATCAAGAAGACGCCTATGTAGTCACAAAGCCAGAACTGAGATACTCAGGAGAAGTTTTTATCCCCAGGCCATCCGAACTCTGAACTCACACTATACTGACTTTGCACACATTCACTCCTCAGCACTCTCAAACATTTCCCAACTCTGAACTCACACTATACTGACTTTGCACTCATTCACTCCTCAGCACTCATGACACCCCCCCCACACACACACACACACAACTACAAGACTTTTAGCACTTTTACATCCCTCACCCTATGCTACAGACCTTTTATTTATTTTCTTATTTCATCCCACGTCAAAACACACACACACACACACACATCTGATTTTCTCCAACTTTTGCACATCTCCATAGAACTTTTTATTTATTATTTTTGATTTCTCCTCAATCTACCCATGTCCTTGATTGCCTAGCCTTTCTGCCCCCCACCCCCATCCCCCACCCCACCCCAATCCCCAACACACAAAAAACACACACACTTACATCATCACTGTCATCACCTCACATACATACAGCACACTGCTTGCTACAGTAAGCCTCCTCTACATACTTGCTGCACACTGCCCCCCCCTCCCTACATACACAGCACATTGTCTTCAGGATCTTCTCCCACACACATCCTCTACATACTTACAGCACACTGCCCCCACACACACACTACACACACACAAACACAGTCACTGCTCCACTCCCCTCCCGCCCACACACACATCTTCACTGTCATCACTCACATACATACATACAGTACTCTGCTTGCAATAGTAAGTCCCTTCACCATACTTGCAGTACACTGCCCCCCCCCCCCCCTACATACACAGCACATTATTTCATCAGGAAGCTTCTCCAACACACGTCCCCAACATACTTACAGCACACTGCCCCCCCTCAATACACAGCACATTGTCTCATGAGGAAGCTTCTCCAACACACATATTGCACACTGCCCTCTCCCCACATACACAGCACACTATCCCATCTCCCCTGTCATCCCCCCAACACACACACCAAGACCCCTGGCAGTTGGGTTAGCCCCTTGAACCGTGGATCTGCCCAAGGTTTCTTCCTTGGTAAGGGACTTTTTCCTTGCCCCTGTTGCTCTTGGGTGCTCCTTGTTGGTGCCCCCCCCCCCAATCCCAATCCTCCCCCACCTTTTTTATGCAGCCCTTGCCACTTAATCTACTAAACCCCTCTTCTACTGCACTTTTTACCCCCCCCCCCCCATTAATGCACAAATAGGCTGACACCAGCATTTCACTGCATTTCTTACTTAACTATATGCATGTGACAATAAACTTCCTTGTATCTTGTATCCTTGTACAGCAAGCATCAAAAGCAAACAGCCCAGACCGCCTCGAACCTCGGGGAACTGGTGGTGTACCTGCCTCTGCTATGTAGCTATGTCTACTGAGGAGTGTCTGTTGCCAGGAGTGGGACCTTTTGCGGAGAGCTACTGTTCAGTTACTAGCCTATCGGCCAATCAGAAAATAGGATTTCTCAACCAATCAGGAAATAGATTTGTTTTGTTGCCGGGCGAACTCTGAGTTTCAGTTTCGTGAGCAGTCTCGGCCTTCGGTGAATGCATAGCGGAGGTGGTAAACGAGGTGGAGTTGGAAGAGAACAGGATAATCAGGTAATAACTTCATTCATTTCCAGACATCCCAGGTCTCCCGGAAGTTCCGGGAGTCTCCCGCATATTGATAGCGGCACCCTGACGCCCGCAAATTAGATAAAATCTCCCGGAATCTAGAGTGAGCGATCAAGAGCGCGCATGCGAGACCTCGTGTGCATCTGAGTGTAGCGCGCACACGACGGGAGAGAGAGAGGGGTGGTGCGTGTGTGTCTGAGCGCATCCAAGACAGAGCGCATCCTGATTGGCCTGTTTCGCTAAATCAACCAATCAGTTTTCAGTGTAGGCGGGCTTTTATCTCTTTTCTCCCGAACTTAATAAATGTATAAATGCATGGATTCCAGTTTCTTCCAGTAGCAGCAACTGGAATCCATGCATTTCCACTGAATTATTTTTGGAATCTGATCCCTTATCATACCTGTTCATTCTTACTCATCGCTCGACTTATCGTGACTAAATTTAAGATGGCTGCAAACGCTAAACTTCGTGAATATACCATAGGTGCCAACTCTCACGCATTGGCCGTGAGACACACGCATTTGATTAGTTTCACACACTCACACGCCACACCCCCGATTTCTCACGCTGATGTGTCAACCCGGTCGGTCAGATGCCTGAAAAATGAGTTTAGCCTATCTATAGATCTACCTGTTGAGCCACGCTTATGCTTTCAGAGACGGTGAGAGGGTTCAAGAGCACCCCGTCTGTGGAATTTTCTAAATTTTCTCTCATTTGCGATACTACTTCAGAAGCCGTCCCAGGCACATTCCCCCGGCATTTCCCCGGCTTCAGGTATGCTTTATTGAGTATTTTTCAAAGTCAAAGTCAAAGTCAAAGTCAAAGTCAGCTTTATTGTCAATTTCTTCACATGTTCCAGACATACAAAGAGATCGAAATTACGTTTCTCACTATCCCACGGTGGAGACAAGACATATTTTACCAATTTTAAGTCCACAGACAAACATAACATTCAAGTAAACAAAAAAGTAAGTAAATAAGTAAATAAGAGGGCACATATAATGAAAAAATAAGAGCAGCAAAATTTGGTTGAAATTGTGCATAGACAGTCAATAAAATAAAATACTAGTGCAAAGTCAGGCCAATAAAAGGCTGAGGTAGTTCTGTTTGACCTAAGTAAGAAATAAAGTGGCATAGTGGTGCAAGTTATGTAAGAGCAGCAGAAGTGTTGTGTTTTCAGGACAACAACAACAAGTTGCAAAGTGTACAAGTGTGCAAGTGGAGTGGTGCAGGCGGCCATTGTGGGTCCAATGTCCAGGATGTTATGTAGCTGAGGGTGGAGGGGGGAGAGGAGGGAGAGAGTTCAGCATCCTGACAGCTTGGTGTATGAAGCTGTTGGTTAGTCTGGTAGTGCGGGAGCGCAGGCTTCTGTACCTCTTCCCAGAGGGCAGTAGATCGATCAAACTAAATATTTTTCACGCTGAAGTGTCAACATGGTAGGTCAAATACCTGGCAGATGAGGTTCAACTAAACTAAACCTATACACATATCACACATCAGGTGAACGTGCGGAATCTAAGCTTTCCAATGATATTAGCGCCATAGTTGCTGTGATAAATGGTTCGCAAGAAAATTAACATTGAACCGACGTGCAATTTAGGCTAATCATATTTGCATTTTGCACACAGTGCACACCCATTACTTTCGGTTTAATATTTCACTAACCCTTCACACAACACGTGGCAAACCCAATATCACAATAAACAGCAAACCGTACCGAATACGAGGATATAAAGCATGCCTCTGTGCAATAAGTGGTTCCTGAGTAATCTGGTTTTGAAATTGCAACACATTTCTACATAGCCTCATTGGAGCGAAATTATAATGTATTCTAATGTAAACTATTTGTTAACTAATGTTTACATTTTTGTAAATTGCTCAGCCATAGATTATCCCACTATCATGGTTCTTATATTGTCAGGTTCCAGCCAATCCCATAAATGAATATATTTATATTGGCATGCTTCCTAGTGACATTAATGCAAAAATATGAAGAAAATCAAATAACGAGACACAAATATTGATATAAAGCCTGACATAAGCCATATGCAAACATTCACATCATGCAGATATGGGTAGGCTACATCCTGAAAAAGGAATAGCATGTAGGCTATAGGCTATGGCCATTACAATGACCAATATATTATCTTAAATAAACTAGCTGAATAACACAGGTGACCACTTCTGCATAATTTCATGGAGTGCTGAAATGTACACACATTTTTGAACATTTCTGAACTGTGAAATGTAGCATATGTTTTTGTGGTTGTGAACTTATTGCAATATCACCATAACTATTCCACCTGTGTGTGCATGGCTACAGCACAAATATTTCCATAAAAATAAGCAAGTCTGACCTCTGAATTTATTTTGAAAGTGCACCTGATTGATGCATTTAAAAGTTAAAATATACAAACATTTCTTAAATTCTTACAAAACACACACACACTTTTTAAAATTGTTAGTTTTGACCCCCCCCCCCACACACTTTTGCCGTGCGAAATACCAGTGCTGTTTTCAGCATCTGTTTAGTGCTTCATTGTCATTTTCATTGGATTCTCCCATTTGCGCGTAAATCGCTCATAAACTTTATTTTTTTTGTTACACGCATTCTCCCATTCCTCTTCTTTCACACACACAGTGACAAGCGCCAAATCCCCCGCAGTGTTGAAGAGATCAGTCATCCCCCTCACTTTTGATAAGGTAAAAAGCCTTATAGGTACGCCAAATAAATAATAACCTATAGGTTTACGCTAAGCTATGTAAAACTCCCCATTAACAGCATGACGTCACTAACCACAGCTAAGACTGCACAATCTCTATTCACTCTGTTGGATATCTGAAGCCAGTTTGTCTACTTAGATACAGTAAATCCTCAAATTATGGCCGGGGTCTTAAGACAAAGTACAGCCCTATAGGGGCAGGATTGTATTCGAGACAGCCCTTTATTTCTTTTATTTTGAGACATGCGTTTCTTGGAGCGGCATACTGGTAGGCCTTCAAAAGCATGACATTTTTGGTTTAGTTTGATATTTAATTTACTTTTGGACTGATTATATTGTTAAATGTTGGGACTGATGGGCACTGAAATCTGGGGAGGTATTTGATGATCGATCACTATTACGTTTCATGTAGTTGAAAGAGTGTCGGGATTTCAAACAAACCATCCGCTTTCATGCGTTCATTGAACGTCTGCGGTGCTGTAATGGAAACCTTATTGCGTAGCCAAGTAGCCTATTGAGTTATTTTTAAATTATGCATGATTTACTTTTTATTAATTTCGTAGGCTGGCTTTATTTTGTTATATAGAAGTATCTAAATAACCTGTTAAAATGTACCAGAATTCAGGAAATTGCATCTAGTCCAAAAAAATATTTTCTGGGGGAGGACCCCCATACCCCCCCCCCCCCCCTCTGAAATGTCCCACCCACTTTCACAATGCCTCCGACGCTCATGGTCCTAGTAGTAGGCTAGATCCCTTTGATACCAATGTTCATTTAACTCTGGGACCCTGGTCCCAGGGATGGATTACTGCACGGGCCTTCCGGGCCCAGACCCAGGGGCCCAAGGTGTCAGGGGGCCCTGAAGCCCAAGCCTTTGCATGGAATCATTGCCTCAATATCAACACATCAGGATGTAGGCTATGAATCTGATTAGTGCTGGGCGGTATACCGGTGTATATTTTCGTTATGATATGAATTTTTAATACACCACCATACCGGTGTATTTGATTACACAACGTTTGGAACGCTGCGCCGCGCGACAGTGTTTCAGACGGGACTTTTTTCACACGCACGCATGGTGCCACTGCGAGGCATAGTGAGGGTAAACACAAAACACCTTAAGTTTTCCCCCTGAAGTATGACCCTTAAGGCTTAATTTCTCCTTAGGTAAGGGTTTTATTTAAGGGTGTTGCACAGAATAATACCTTAAATTGTTTCTTTAGTTAAGGAAAAACGTTAAGGGATACTGCATTGAAAAGGATTTACCGTCACCAAAATTCTATTGAGATTGTTTAACAGCTGTAACTAGCTGGCTAGTAGGTGATGTCGTTAGTTAGCAACCCACCGAACACAGTAAAGTTTAATGATCTTATCATTCATCTCACCTTAAGAATATTCGCTGAAATTATCCAGGTAGCAAGTAAAGCGTGTTATAGACATGCACTGAGCAATAGCTGGCTAGTTAGAAATGCTCCTGACTGTCATCAGTGCACCAAAACGAACTTTTTTGTTAATGTTTTGCCTAGCGAACTGAACCGAAGCTCATGGCAGGCTAACAAGACATCCACATCCACATGAAGTTAACGTTAGCCTACCACTAACGTCATGTAAACCACACAATAACAATACATTTCTGATAGGCCTATTTGACAGAGTAAGCATATTAACAGAGAGGTTTTATTTTAAATGGTATCATTTTCAAAAAAGTATAATTAATGCAAGTTGCACTACTTTTTGTATTGGTTTTATACAAGATGTTTGTGAAATTTGCACAGTAAAAGTTCTGTATTTTGACTGCAATTGTCTTTGCATTCTGATTAGATTCTTCATTAGAATCATGAGTGGCTCTTTGTAAACAGCATCATTTTCTGGGGCCATGCAAAACTGAGTTATTCTACATCATGAAAGTAAAATAGACCATCCTTAGTCAATGTACTGCAGGAATTCCTCTCTCAACCTGTAGAAAATGCTGTGAACATCTGATTATGCATGGTAAAAAAATACCGTCATATACCGTGAAACCGTAAGAATTTTGAAAAATACTGTGATATACATTTTTGGTCATACCGCCCAGCACTAAATCTGATTGAATTTAGTATTGGCCATCCCCAAAATGCTAGCCTGACGAGCCAGACCCACATTAAAATGTAGGGTCTGGGCACTCACCGTTCGCAGTGCTCAGTCCGAGGGGCGGGATAATCGGTTGTCTTTCAAATTCCCTCTGCACACAATAGGACAGGACTGAGTCCCATGCGTTTTCCCACCAGCGGAGCTAGTTGGCTAGTTCAAACTTTTGGCATCTCAAAACAAGCTTAACTCGTGTCACACTGTTGGCCAACAGCAATATCCATCTTCTTTGTTTTCAAGTAGCAGGGAATTCAAGCCAAACCGTTGCAACTCTGCCATCAATCATTATGTTATGCCCCCCTAACGACTCTATAGACGATTTGATTGGCCTGATAGAAGTTTAATTTTTCGAGCTCACAAGCCAATGGAGAGTTGCTAGACTAGCCCTGGAAGCAAATGTAATTTGCTGCCGCTAGGGTGTGTCTAGATTTCTAAGCTACCAAAATGCACCAGAATACAGGAAATCACATCAAACAAATGAAAAAAATTCTGGGGGAGGACCCCCAAACCCCCCTTCCACATATGCGACAATTAGTGGGGAGCCCTTAATACATAGTTCATAATGCGTCCATGCCTGGTCCCTACACCTGAGAACCACTGATGTACGTTTTGTTTACTGTACTGTTTACTGTACGGTATAATGCTGAATGAGCCAAAAATTTCCGCAGCAATATTTTGGTTGGCCCCACCAAATCTCACTCCAAGGTTTTTTGAAAAGTTGGCAGCCCTGGTATAAATCGTCTTGTAAGTAAACTACCAGTGCTTTTTCAAAGTTCTCAATGTCTCGTTTTAAATGTCAGGGCCTTCGGTAGTCTACCAATGAAGTGTGGAGATACATTGAGCTTCGTAAACGGTGTAAAACAGTGATTTATTTGCATGGCTAGCCCGATGCCGAAGCACCACCATTGAAAAAGCTGTTGGTAGCATCGGCTAACTAGCGCCAGATTTTGGAGTGCAGGGGACAAGCCGAGATGGGCTATGAGACATACGTTCACACTCGGTATCATGTTTCAACACACTTTAGGTCAATATCACACCGGAATTCTCCTTTAACAGTCCAATCAGTAGACTATGATAAGCTAGCCAACTATGCTTCTTTGTGTACAATATTTCCAGGCTTCAACCAGAGAAGCTGAATGTGGTAGAGTTGTAATAGAAATAGTAGGCCTAAGCCAGGGGTCGGCAATTACGTTTGGACCCGGGCCAATTTTTTTTCAGACAATGGCATCGCGGGCCATAGCTTTTGTAATGGGGGGGGGGGGGGGGGGGGGTTATAGGCCTACTATTTAAATTATTAATTATTATATTATATTAAAATAAACATCATCTAACTTTTAAAATGCATTTAATTTAATTCCATTAAAAACGTTTATTTGCTTATGTGCGCTGTTTTTATGCCGCCTGCTGCATCTCCTGTCGTCTCTCATGAAACAGGCGACTTGCCTAGCAACTTGCCGTAACTAATGTGTAGGCTACAAATATTATTCTTTTGGATGACGTGTAAATGATTAGCTGAACATTGCTATATGCTAGTTATCGATGCAAAATGTCGTTGTCAAAAGCCTTGAAAAGAAAAATTGATTCAGAATGCAGGACCTACAAAGAAGAATGGAAGCAGAGGTATGTGTTGAGCCTGCCTGCATTTCTTAATGCCAAGCCTATTAATTTAACGAAACATAGGCTATTTTTGACCTTGCCCACTGGAAGAGGGAGACAGGACACTGTTGTTTTTTTTTTGCACAAGATTACGCGCACTCGCGTGCCAATACCGTTCCGACCTGTGCGTCATGGATAACTGCAAGGATGTTCCACCTGTTTTGTCACTTTAGTAGGACTATCATCTATACCTCAATAAATGTTTTGAAATTGATGGGATTGCTGTAGGCCTTTTTTTCTTTTTAAAAACATGGGGTTAAAAAAAAAATTCATTCAACAGCAAATTAACGTCATCTCGCGGGCCAGATAGAATCAATGGCGGGCCAAAATTGGCCCGCGGGCCACTATTTGCCGACCCCTGGCCTAAGCTATAGGCTAATCTGCATAAAGTGTGCTGTCATAAATATCAGACATTCAGTATTCTCTCTTTTAATATCAGGATATAAAATAATACATATATATTATATTGTAATCCTCTGGTGTTCTAAGGTAGGCTATTGAAATGTCTAGCCCGACCCCTCCAAAAAAATCGAGGTTCGTATCAAACCGTGGGTCAAAAATTGTGATACGAATCGAATTGTTAGGTTGGTGTATCGTTACAGCCCTACTGTATATTGCTATAGCCCTATCCTCCAAAAATCTGTCTAAATAGGACCAACATTTTTTAGCAAAATCAGGTTAATGAAAGTAAAAACGTGACCAAACCAAGTTAAAATAGTAATTTTGAATCTTGAAAATGTCAGATATGGACTCAGCATCTCCAGTAACCCCTAAAAACATACTATCATTGACCATTTTGGCCAAGCAGCTCTTATAATATGATCGATCAATATAGGCGATTATGCTAATTTATGCTAATTAGCTCAATTACACAAATTGCCCAACATATACAAATTAGCATCCGGCAGTTTCTGCATGCTGGGAACCCATACTATATATTTCCATCATAAAACTTTGGTGTACTCAACATTTCCGGGTCCACAATGGGACTCTATGGGCTGTCCACCGGACTATTGAGAAAACATGTGAAGGAGAAAGAAAGATTGATACAAGAGGTGGAAGAGAAAGCAACAGAGCAGGACAAATTAATAAAAGAGATGAAGGCAAAAGCTGAAGAGCAGGAAAAATGAAAGGACAGGTTCGGTATTTTACACTTAAAGCCCTGTTTTCAGATAGTTTATGATTAAATAGAACGTTTAAGATTGAAATTTGGACACATGTTGCTGTCCTGAGAATTTTCGGTTTCTGTGGTAGCGCCCCCCCTCCTCCAGAACGATGCATAGGTGCACTGGAACAATCCTTCCTAAAACGCATTAAACTTTCGTTTACAAAGACGTGAAACTCACCGAGTGGTCAGGGGTGTTCACTGATATGCTCACACAAAAATCGCTGCAAAAGATTCTTTCCAACAGGTTTTATCATAGTTTTTGTCCAACTCCATTGACTTGTATTGGATGTGCTGTGAGGTACGGTATTACTCCGCTGCCGGAAACGGATATGGGGTTGTTTGTTTTCTTTCTGTAGTCTTATGCAGTCGCGGTATCGTAGGCTACTATGCTATCCAAATTATTGTCACGTCCAACCATGGCTAATGCTAAAATGTCTTGGAACTTGCACAATGTGAATGATAGCCTACGTGAATCATTACGTTTTCATCATGAAAGTTCCACAGCCAAAAAAATTGTAAATGTACAAAATCATGTAGCCAAATTATTCATGTAGGCTAGGGTTAGGCTTATGATGTGAACATGACAGGTTATGGACATAACAAATAAGTTCTTACCCCAAGTTCTTCCAACTCTGTCGTCCCAGGAGGTAATGTGGGAACCGCTGTATTTCTCAGGCGAAATAGCTTTTTGGCCGATTTCTTTTGACCTCCAGCGACGTTCAGTAAAATGCAGACACGGTGATCAGCTTTCTGCAGATTCTCAACAGGTGTGCTCACATCCAACCCCAGAAATTCCAGCCACAACTTTAGCCTTTCTGGATCGTTGAAAGGAAGTCTGTGACAACGTTTTTTGCCACGAATTTTCCCGCAATTCGGAACTGCATAAAATCGCCTCATTTTTAGCTGTCTGTTGCAAAATACTTCAAGACAGCGATCTTTTGCTTCTTCTGTGTATTCAATGAAATGCCAGTGGTTTGCTTGTAATTGGCAAGACTGTGTATGGTGCATTATCGCCACCAACTGGGCTGGAGTGTCTATTATTCAAGCTCTCAACGGAAGAATGTACGGGTGTGAGGCGTTTGGAAAAATAGCTCCACAGTTTTACAACATGGTAATAACCTGTTGGAAAGCGTCTTTTGCAGCGATTTTTGTGTGAGCATATCAGCGAACACCCCTGACCACTCGGTGAGTTTCACGTCTTTGTAAACGAAAGTTTAATGCGCTTTAGGAAGGATTGTTCCAGTGCACCTATACATCGTTCTGGAGGAGGGGGGGCGCTACCACAGAAACCGAAAATTCTCAGGACAGCAGCATGTGTCCAAATTTCAATCTTAAACGTTCTATTTAATCATAAACTATCTGAAAACAGGGCTTTAAGTGTAAAATACCGAACCTGTCCTTTAAGGAAAGAGATTAAGGCAAAAGCTGAAGAAGAGGAAAGGAAAAGGAGAGAGATGGAAGTGCGATTGAGAAATGCGAGGAGGCGGGGACCTAGGGAAGTGTTTGAGGATTTCTATTTTTTGCTCATAATAATTTGACCTTAAAAGGCGTTATAAATAAAAACGTACAAAGGTCTCATTTAGTTCTTTTGTCAAAATTATTTACACTTGCTTCACATTTTACACAGTGTCATATATTTTTTGGAATTGGGTTTGTAGGCTAATAGGCATTGGCACATTGCATAGATATAACCATTTTATTTGCAATGCACCTTCCCCACACCAAAGACAACATTTGAATGTTGAACACAGTAAATGAAGCAATAATAAGGTAGCATCAGCAGAAACTTACAAGAGACATTCTAAACCATGCAGTAAATGCAGCTGGAGAAATATCAACTAGGCCTAACATCACGTTCCCATATAAGACAGGGATGGGCAACTGGCGGACCGCATGTGGCCCTCCTCACTTATTTTACCGGTAATGATATTTCAAAATTGATCCACAGGCCGCACATGCAGGCTGTTGTCTTATTGTCATGTACTGGCTATGTAAAGAGAGTGTTCTCGCTCATGAAAAATAAGTGGTCGGATGTAAGGAACAAGTGCTCTGTTGAGCTTATTAAGAGCGAACTTGCAATCACCCTCAATTTTGGCCTGTGCGCAGTGCCGTAATTCCTGACAAGCAACTACTGGCCGCTGCCAGGGAGCAAAAGAAATAAATGGAAAAAATAATCTGTTCTGTGTGTTCCAGATGGGGGAGCGATGTTGGAGTTCTTTAAAACAACACACAGCATGGTAATGCATAAACACCCTCTGCCTGCACTAGTGACTGCATTAGTAGCTGCGCTAGTTGCACTAGTGACTGCGCTAGTTGCTGCATTAGTAGCTGCACTAGTGACTGCATTAGTGACTGCGCTAGTTGCTGCACTAGTGACTGCGCTAGTTGCTGCACTAGTGACTGCACTAGTGACTGCGCTAGTTGCTGCATTAGTAGCTGCGCTAGTGACTGCACTAGTGACTGCATTAGTGACTGCGCTAGTTGCTGCACTAGTGACTGCGCTAGTTGCTGCACTAGTGACTGCATTAGTAGCTGCGCTAGTTGCTGCACTAGTGGTGCTCAAGGCAAACACGTTGGTCCTGGTGCAGAGTCTGGAGCAGGACTGAGATTAAGACTAGCTGGGTCTGCTTTAGCTTTAGTGTCCAAGAGGGTTCTTCGTTCTTAGTGTTCCTGCACCCCTCTCCTGTGTGTTCTTCTGTTCTCCTGTGTGAGCTCCTCCGTTCTGTAATGTTTGGAAACGTACTAATTAACCCAGTCCATGTCCATTGTTTTTACCAGAGATAAAAATAAATCTGTCTAGGGCCACATATATATATACCAGAACCATTTAAAAGAAATCAGTTTTAGACATCTCTTGTTATTACTCTCAGGCACACGGCATGCTTGCCAGAATGATTTTGCTGTATTGTACAGTATAATATTTTCACTAATTGTTGTCATTCTCTCACTTCTTGTTCTTACAAAGAAATAAATGAAATAAATTGCAGACTACTATTACAGACTACTTATTGTTCTTCCATATATTAATATGAAATAAATGTTGAAATAAATTCTGTACTTCAGTAGGCTATTGACATGAAATAAATGAATAATAATAAAAAAAACTGGTAGGCCTAGGCATTGGCCAAATCACATCCACAATCCCAAAATTTTCTGAGGGAGGACTCCCAGACCCCCCGTCTGACGACCACCCGCCCCCCGCCCGGTTTCTTTTCTCATAGTTGCCAACCGTAGCTATGAGACATACGTTCACACTCGGTATCATGTTTCAACACACTTTAGGTCAATATCACACCGGAATTCTCCTTTAACCGACTGTGTTTGACGTGGGCAGACTGCTGGCCTACATCGAACGCTGACCTACTTCGAATGCTGTCTGCAGAGCCAGACATTCCGTGGATGTTTCTTGTTTCTCGTGGAGGTGAGCGCTCTGAGTTCTAGTGCTTCAAGGCCCCCCCCCCCCCCACTATTGTAAACAAACCATAGTAGGCAGGACTTCCGGTCCCCCGTTGTAAATATTGATAGTGAGAGATGGATAGATAGTATAAATGTATGTTATTGTACTCTTACCATATCCACTTACTCTTACCATATCCATATTAGTTTTCCTCCTTGAAGTCAGATATAAATCGTAATTATGTAAGTCTATTTCTGTCAGTATTACACAAAAAATTATAATTGACCAAGGCAACATCCTTATATTCAGATTTTTAGATCCTGATTATTTAAGTGAGGTGCCAAAGACCAGTAAATGGCAGACCAACCAATCCACTGAGGCTAATAATATCCATGTCAACACAGCTGATGAAGATGGAGATATACCCCAAGAAAATTTGGATGATGATTCAAACATTAATTTTCAAACTGGATCTCTAAACCCAACTCTCGATATGCCCAATTTAGACACAGACTCACACAAACATCCAATGGATTCCCCATTACACCCTGATTCAGAGGTAACATTGGCCCAGTGCATAGTTTTAATCCTTGCCTTTGCCCTGAGACACAGTTTGTCATCTAAAGCCATCGAAGATCTGCTAAAATTGTTAAATGTTCTTTTAATACCCATCAATATCTTGCCACACTCTCTACACATATTCAAGAAATGTATTCAAGACCCATCAGATGACATAAGAGTCCATTTGTTTTGCAATTGTTGCAGTGCAAATTTACCTTAAGAAACGCCAGTTTGTGTACACTGTGGTGATGACACAAACAAGGACAATGTCAAAAAGGGGGATTTCTTCATTAGTCTCTCTATAGAAAATCAAATCAAGGACATTCTCCAAAGAGAAAGTCTTACCGAATATGGTCCACCAGGAAATATCCTCAGAGAGACCAATTACAGACCCGGGGACATTTCTTTGTTGTGAAACTGCAATGGTGTGTCCATTTTTAATTCTTCATTTAACTCCCTTTGGCCGATTTGTTGTGTGCTTAATGAGCTGCCTGCTGAAGTTGCTGGTGTTTGGGCGAGGGAAGCCAGATATGTCAACATTTCTCCACCAATTTGTGTAGGACATAAAATGTTTGCTCCAAGGCATCCACCAATTCAGTGGGTCCTATGGCTGTGGATGCTGTCTTGATGAGGGACTGGTTGTAGCCAAAAGTTGTGGATTCACACGAGTCTATGACAATGTTCCAGCTCAGTTAAGAACTCATGAGCAAATTGTGGAGAAGAAGCTGGAGCAGAAGTTGAGAACAATTTTGAGCATGTCCTTTGTGTTAAAACAGTTTCCCCCCTTAAAGCAACACCAAAGAGTTTTTTGTACCTTAAAATAATGTTTCCAAAATCGTTTCAGTGGTTCATCAACTCGTAACAGGGTGAAAGGCAATTCTGCATTCGCGGCCCTCTATTGGCTATAACCGCACTATGTAAGTTAGCCAGATCGGATAGCGGATCTGTAGTTCGATGGAATGAGACATAAGAAACTACAAATTTGACTTGCATCTGATGTCGCAATACATTTAGTATTCAGTACTTTTATAAGTCATGCAAAATATTCTACCTTGTCTGTGGACATCGTTATTTGCAAAGCCGGTGCTGGATAAACAAATAGCGTGCATGCAACAGAGGGAAAGTTCTTTGGTGTTGCTTTTAATATTACTCCATAGCTCTGGATTTGGCTTTGACATGGTTAAAAGTAAATATTATTAGAGCCCTTGGTACATTGGAACAGCTAAAAACAAAATTGACAAAAAATTGCTATCCCTGACACTACCATCTGATGTCCCCAGAGGGCCACACACTGTGTAGAGTGCACAAAAATGGAAGGCGCCTGAATTCCATAGCTGGCTGCTTTTTTGCAGTTTACCCGTTTTAAATTGAATCTTGCCCAACAAAAATTTAAAACATTGGTCATGGCTTGTCAATTCCATATTCCTCCTTAAAGATACAGTATCAGAAATAGACTTGACCTATGCTTCCCAAAATATAGAAAAAAATGTTAACCAAGTCAAACAATTTTATGGAATCTCCCACGTCTTACAACATACATTAATTGACCCACCTTGAATTTTCAGTTAGATTACACGGGCCCTTGAGGTCTAATTCAGCCTTTGTTTTCGTAGAGCACAACTAAAAACTAACACGTTTATGCCATGGTACGCAATCAATACGAACTTAGGGGCCGTTTATACGAGAACAATTGCGAAGGAAGACGACAAAGTATTTAATCATAAGTGGCTTTCGTTTACACGGCGACCCCGCCATCGGGGCTTGAAGACGCAAAAATCTGAAGACTCCTTCCAGAGTGTAGAGTTTTGAAGACGACCCGGGTTGCGTCTCAGTCTAAACGGTTAAACCAAAGATCCTTGATTACCTCTCTGGCTAAACTGTCAACCCCGTACAGGGGTTCTATCACACCACCACCCAGCAGTCTGGAATGCATATCCAATCGAATATCACATACTCTTGCGTCTTCATATAAACAAAGATTTCCCCCTGAGAATGCTCGTCTAAACCCGAATAAAAAAATGAAGACGAGACGCCACTTCTGCGTCTTTTCATCGTCACCGTATAAACGTAGCCTTAGTCAGGACCAATACACCATCAAATAGAACATTGGAAATGCTAGTTTGAACACTTAACTTTTCAGGTAGCCGATAGGCTAATCATTAGCCTTTCAGACATTAGAAGTCATTATAATGCTGCTAACATTAGCCTACATGCTGCAACACAGGTATGAAATATATTATATTTTAGTGACCTTGTTGTTTCTATGAATATGAATTGTTGTTTATATGAAACATCAACTTAGTCGAGGCATAAAAAGCCCTGTATATCCCCATTAAGTACTTAAACCTTTAAACTAGCTAACTAGCTGATAGCACAAGCTGGATGCTACCACCGGCTAGACACTGCAGTAAAATGGTTAGCAAACCGTCCATGTCCCTGTGAATATTCTGTTTCAAGGCCGAAATCAAGAGTGTCCAAAGGGATGAAAACCACTTTAAATCGGGTCACATTATTGACTGTTGTGTGTCGAGGGTCAGCTTGTGGGTTTTGTAAGGGCCAGCATGAGGGACAAGACCTATCAAACCTACGAAGTTGTGTGGTGAGTTTTGCAGGGAGGTTGGTAATGCTAATTAACATTAGCTAGGCTACTGTAGCCTTCATACTGTACGAGCCATAGACTGTATATATAGAACTGGACAGTGTGCCGTCTGTTAAGAGTGATGCGAGCGTTAGTCCAGAGCCCCCTGGTGGCTGGCTGCAGTACAATGTGTAACTCCGCCCATCCCCATGTATTTCAATGGCCAAGTAGCCAACTTTCCGTGTCACTTTTCTCACCTAAAACTATTTTTGTATCAACAACTTTTTATTCGAAAAAATAGTTTTGAAGATGCTTCAATACACACAATTTTTCTTTTCTCACTGAATTTTTTTTTTTAATGTTATATTAACAAATCTAAAAAGGGCGTGTTTACGCCTATGATTGACAGCTGGCTGGCTGCAGACACGACGCTTTGTCCATTATGTTTTACCGTCTAGGATGCAGACACTACCACTTCATCGCTCACTTATTTTAACGACACCTGATTTCGACACATAATCTAACCTAAATAAGTGTTGCTGGCTATCATTAGGCTATATCTTATCACAGTCTGACTAAATACATATTGATAGTCATACATTGTGTAGTTGTTTGTAAGAGACATCGTTGTTAGTTGTGACAGATTCTTTGTGAAAAAAGATGTGCTGTTCTTTCGTAGATGCTAAGTATATTATCTCATAGCATGCTAAATCATGCTAGCATTAGCCAGTTGATAGGTAAAGTAAAAGGGCTCTGCTATATTGATCCGAAGTGACGTTAGCCATAGTCACCATCATTTACAGTCCTACTTGTTTCAAATGTAACCAGTGATTGCCGTCATCATCGTTGCAACTTCATTTGAATACACTTAAGTCACTGGAGAAGGCGATGTTAAGTTTCATTAACGTTAATTCTTGCTTAGTTTTGCGAATGGCAATAAATGCCACCTAGCCTGCTAGGTCGACAACCTGGGTATGCCCATTTATGAATCAGCCCGACAAATAACGTTACTTGTGTTTTAGTGAACACATTATTGGACCATAGCTTAACGTGAGGAGGGATTCAAAGTTACAAATGGCCAATTTGCTTAGTATGTTCAGAACAGCGGTATCTGCAAATGCGTTAAGGTATCGTTGTTACCTGTGATTGCACTGCTGGAGAAGCATTTTGCATTCGTATGATTTGATCAGGTCTTGCCAGTGATGTGTAAATCCTCCCATAGACGTACATCATTTCAAAATAATACGTCTAAATTGAAAACTGTGACAACTCATTGATAGGCTCTCTCAATATGTCTGTAATCGTATGCCTCTACCACAGGCTTGCTAGTCTTTCACCAGAGAGAGTGCTCCATTATAAATCAGAAATGTAATATTGCAGCCTTCATGTCAGCTGTAAAACTATGAGAACATGGACCTACTACATCAGGATACTCTGTAAACATTTCACACATAATCAGGAAGCTACTTTGCTGTTCAGTGTGATGTGTTTAAAGTGGTACTACGTTTAAAGAAACATTTTTATTCTTTGTTTCAAGTGCATAAGAAAATACCTCATTATGATGATGGTTATGGTTACCCTTAACAAATACAAAACAATATAATACTTAAAACAGGGATCAATCAATAGCCTAATGAAATAAATAATGAAAATGAGGGGGGAAAGCAACAATAAATAATAATGCCCATTCATTCAATAATATAATAACAATAACATGGTAAGACTACATTAAGGAGAATATCAATAATAAACAATGTCAAATTAATCAACAGCCTATAATGAAAATAAAACAGTACTACTGCATACAAACCATAATGTATAAGAAATGTGCTTAAAAGACCAAAAACTATCACAAGAACGAAGAGCACTGGGCAACTCATTCCACCAACATGGAACCACTGAGGAAAAGAGTCTTGAATTTGACCTAGCATTTAAGCTCATCAGAAGATCGCAGTGGGCGGTTGGGGATGTATATCTTGATCATTGAATTAAAATAACAAGGAGCAGATCCAGTCATTGTCCTATAGGCCAAAGTGAGAGATTTAAATTTAATTCTGGCTACTGTAGGGAGCCAATGGAGAGTAACTAGGAGAGGAGTTACGATGTGTCCTCTTTGGCTGATTGAAGACCAGTCAGCATTCTGAATGATATATCACACAAAAGAAATAAAAAAAAAACATTCAATATTGATTTAGTATCAACCAATAATTATTCTGATATTAATATTCTTGTAACGTCTACATCTTTGTGTAGGCTACAGTTAAATACTAAGCAATGGCCTCTAAACTTAAATACCAAGGCAGTTAAATGACCGTGGTATGGTATAGTCTACGTGATACACAGGACTACACAGTAAACCCATTTTTAAAAGCATCATCATCTCAGTATACCCATTTAAAATAGGCAAGGATACGTATTTAATAACATTTGGGGTTGCTCACAGTATACCCACCACTACGACTAACTAACTAGACTACACCACTGGTTAAATGGCGCATTGCATTTTACAATTTGTGTGAGTTCAGGGGCATACAGAAAGTTGAAGTTTGGGTGACATCAATAAAGAAAATAGAAACAAAGGGATGTGTACAGCCTCATGATGTCACATTAACAGAAGGTTCAGAGCAGCGGCAGACCTTTCTTAGTGCCACGCAAGTTATTGAAAGTCATGTGTTTTCAGAACGTAGTGGTGCTGTGCCATGTCCCATGTATAAGGGGTTTCAGGTTGATCCAGTGACGGTGGGTGATGATGTCAGGGAGATGGATGTCAAGGGACTTGGAGAAAGGGGGAGGACATGCCACCTCAGACCACTCCAGCCAAACCACTTCACGTAGGCATTCCCTTGCTTGCAGACTAATGTAGACCATGAAGACCACCTTGCCGCCACCTCCAGTACATTCAGCCATCACCCATATCTTACCAGCAAAAAGGAAAGTTACAATAAAGTTAGTCAGACAATTTTACAACATTACAAAGCATCTAATCAGGCACTCAACACCACTAGTAATACCAATTAATTAAATATATGTGTGCCATAAACTTCACAGCCTACCTAATGTTAACTACACATTTAAATATGCGGTGTGAATGTTATTAACTTGCGTCAGCTTGAAAAATAACGTTATCAGTAGGCTATGACTGATCATGGACGTTAGATGACAAACTAAGGTCTTTCTCAAATGTTCACCGATATCCCTGGGAAGTGACTGGTTCTTGGCGTAGTGTTTAATGCAGGCGTTTCATTTATCGATCATTCACTTATGCGGTCTACAACTACCGACCTACCGATCTATTTTTTACAGTCTATGCTACCGACCTACCATCACAGAAGTAGCTCTAACAGAGGTGTCTGTCGTTAATGTTAGAAAAATTGCAACGCTGGCAAACTGGCTAGTAGTTACATTAACATGACGGGTTGATGAGGTCCATGCTTCACATTACGTTAACGTTAACTTGCGCTGCTTTATCACATCATACCGTTGCTTTGTCACATTATATACTGTACTCACTGACTGTCTAGTGTTATTAATCCCCATGTTCAGTCAATGGTTACTCCATATTTTTAAAAAAGATCTGAAAACATACCTGTACAGGAAAGCTTTTAGTTAACGCATCTTATCCTGTAGACTACTTTTTCAGATTATTCTACATCTGCTGCTATTGGAGGGCGCAGCCAGCCAGAAGCAGATGGGCTCCCCCTATTAAGTCAGGTTCTGCTCAAGGTTTCTTCCTGGAATATGGGAGTTTTTCCTTGCCACAGTTGCCATATGGTGTGCTTGTGAGGGGGAGAGAGTTAAGGCTGCCAGTCTTATGACATGTAATTTTCTATATTTTTGATATGTTGCTGAGTGCATCATAAACGGCCCCAGCAATGAAGAAAAGTGATTGATAATGACTGACTGACTATTATTGTGTTACATGCTTCAAATGTAAAGCACTTTGAGCTGCATTCTGTGTATGAAAGGTGCTATACAAATAAAGCTTATTATTATTATGTTGAGATGGCATACATTAAGATTGAGATATTTGAAAACAGCAACAACTAATAAAACCAAGTATATCATGCATTGACTGTTACAGGAGCTGTGTGCTAATCTTCACTTCAACGACTAACTTAGCCTCCCGGTAACGTTAATGTAGCTGCTAACGTTAGCATCTAATTCGCTGTCCGTATTTCTGTTGTTAGCTTATTAGTATTCACCATACTAAATTGTCACAGTCTATAATCAACATAATAAGCTCTCTTAGACGTATTTAAGAACACCAATAGACAAAAAAAACTTTTCAGTGGATACGCAACACTTACCAGACAAGAACAAACCGATTGTTGTTTGTACTGTTTAGCTAACTCACAGCCGCAAAAATTTATCCAGCTAGCCTTCGGCGCCGAGTCGACCTGCGTTGTGGATAGGAGAAGGGGGCGGGTTTCACTTGACAAGGGGCGTGTTTAACTCGCTGAGTGGCAACTGAGTGGGCGTGCCTGACCGCGACTCTTCTTCACTGCGCATGCTTCAACTTTTGCTGCGCAGCCGCACTTCAAATTGGCTCCAAATTTTCCAAGATGGTGTCGCCTCGGCGGCTTCAATTCCATAGAACACTGCAGAATGCAGCCACACTGTCCAGTTCTATATATACAGTCTATGGTACGAGCCATATCATCAATCATTAACCTAGAAATACTTCTTCGTACATTTAATGAACATTTTGTGTAATAATTCACAGCAAGTTAATAAACTGAATATGGTGGTCCAAGAGCAAACCATGCATCAGGATGGCAGTCAGATATGAAGCACTGCACAATGTTGCTAACGTTAACCGGTTTCGCACACACGATATAAAATACACGATGGTAAATATAGCATTCAATACCAAAACACTATTATTTACACGATTACTCCTGAAATAACTGCTATTAACTATATAAAAATCATTGTTTGGAGGAAAGGGTTAACGTGCTGTCGCCAGTTGGAAATGATTTTGCGCTGGTTCGTGCTGCTTATATATTAAGCTCTCTCCGAGAGAGCTTAGTTTTCGGAAGTAAGTTTCCCATTCATTTCTCCCATTGACGTTTTGAAAAAAATCCGTATCTAAAGAGTTTAACTTTTGCTGCGCAGCCGCACTTCAAATTGGCTCCAAATTTTCCAAGATGGTGTCGCCTCGGCGGCTTCAATTCCATAGAACACTGCAGAATGCAGCCACACTGTCCAGTTCTATATATACAGTCTATGGTACGAGCCATATCATCAATCATTAACCTAGAAATACTTCTTCGTACATTTAATGAACATTTTGTGTAATAATTCACAGCAAGTTAATAAACTGAATATGGTGGTCCAAGAGCAAACCATGCATCAGGATGGCAGTCAGATATGAAGCACTGCACAATGTTGCTAACGTTAACCGGTTTCGCACACACGATATAAAATACACGATGGTAAATATAGCATTCAATACCAAAACACTATTATTTACACGATTAATCCTGAAATAACTGCTATTAACTATATAAAAATCATTGTTTGGAGGAAAGGGTTAGCGTGCTGTCGCCAGTTGGAAATGATTTCGCGCTGGTTCGTGCTGCTTATATATTAAGCTCTCTCCGAGAGAGCTTAGTTTTCGGAAGTAAGTTTCCCATTCATTTCTCCCATTGACGTTTTGAAAAAAATCCGTATCTAAAGAGTTTTAGAGCATGTCTTAGGCTAATCAGCTACGGCGTAACTCATAAGCATACATATCATATTGAGTGAAAAAGGAAGAGAAAGTCCAAAAAAAGTCAAAGGTACAAGACTGTACATATTTTCATTTCAGAGCGAAGGAACTACTCATCCCATAAACCACCGCGCCTCACTGAATAATATATAGAAGCAAGGCAGAACCGGCGCGAATTGCCATTTGAACAACTTCCAACCGACGACAGCATGCAAACCTTTTCCTCCAAACAGTGCTTTTTATATAGTGAATGTGCAGTTAATAGCAGTTATTTCAGGAGTAATCGTGTAAATAATAGTGTTTTGGTATTGAATGTTATATTTACCATTGTGTATTTTATATCGTGTGTGTGTGTGAAAGCGGTTAATGTTAACATTAGCAACATAGTGCAGTTCTTCGCCATCCTGATGCATGCACCGGTGCATGGTCTGCTCTTGGATCACCATATTCAGTTTATTAACTTGCTGTGAATTATTACACGAAATGTTCATTAAATGTACGAAGAAGTATTTCTAAGTTAATGATTGATGATATGACTCGTACAGTATGAAGGCTACAGTAGCCTAGCTAATGATAACTAGCATTACCAACCTCCCTGCAAAAGTCACCACACAACTTTGTAGGTCTTGTCCCTCATGCTGGCTCTTACAAAACCCACAAGCTGACCCTCAGACACACAACAGTCAATAATGTGACCCGATTTAAAGTGGTTTTCACCCCTTTGGACACTCTTAATTTCGTCCTTGACTGAAATGAATGGTTATTTATGGAGTTTATTTCCTCAAAAAACCCTGACGGATAACCATGGTAAAACGTTGTGCATGGGGGACATGATAGACGTTACCCCGAGTGGTTAGTAAACGGGGTATATTTCATCAACAGTAGCCTACAGGACGTCTCTCGCATTTGCAACAGCTCGACGTAATGTAGGCTACTAAGCCAACAACGTGGGCACAGTAACCAGGTTTAATCCCAAGATGAAATGCTCATTAGCCAACTACTATATTCTTACTACATCGAATGTTAATGTAGCCTAACACTCAGTATCAATCTTTAGCTAGCTAGCATTAACGTCAGTGGCACGGTGATCTGGCTCCTTGCCTCAACTTTAAGCTTGTCACCTTGTATAAATTTTCAAGTTTTGAATTTATCAACCAAAACGTCCTCAAAGCCTGCTTTGATATATTGTCAGCTGCCATTCTCCATAATGTATTTCTAATCAAGTCTGGTATGTTTGTCTGAGTTTTACACGGTAACAATGGGGGGCGGGGCTTAGCGACAGGGTCACCTCTGAAGTTCTTTGACATCCGATATCTGGCGATTTTTCCTATAGACCTCTCCAGAATAAGTCCCGCCTCCGTAACTTCCGTATCCATCCAACTTCCGGGCGTGGATTGTCTATGGGAAATAACATGGCGTTTCGAAATATCATACCGGTAAAACATCTGTAGGTAGCGAAGTTGAAAAAGCCGGTGGGCAGATTGGCCTACACACTTCTGCCATATAGTTCCCACTGGATTTTTTGATTGTCGGTGCCGTTTAAGTAGTATACTATAGACTATACTACTCAAACGGCACCGAAAATCAAAAAATCCAGTGGAAACTAGATGGCAGAAGTGTGTAGGCCAATCTGCCCAGCAGCTTTTTCTACTTTGTCACCTACAGAGTTTGACAGGTACGATCTTTCAAAACGCCATGTTATTTCCCATAGACAATCCACGCCCGGAAGTTGGATGGATACGGAAGTTAGGAGGCGGGATATATTCTGGAGAGGTCTATGGGAAAATAACAAAGGGATTTTGAATTATCGCACCTGTTAAACTCTCACGGGGATGAAAAAGTCTGAAATGCAGACATTTTCTTGAACCTTCAAGTGGCTACTGTAATCTCCTGTACGTGAAAGTGGCACACTTAGATTTTTGCTACCCCAGAGCTAACTTGCCATGTAGGTAGTTAGCTTCAATTAACAACTGGATCTCCTTGGGCAAAGATGGCCGTTTTGGTTCTTTTTTGTAGGCGAACTTCAGAGGTCTATTGAGTGCAGAGGCAGAGGCACCCCCCCCCCCCCTCCCCGTATCGGTTGAAACACGCCCCATAATTACGTCCCAATGGAGCAGTATCAGATTCATATTCTGACTAGAATTTGAGTATGACAACGTCAGGCTAGTGTGCTAGCTGTGACTACTTCTGTCAGTAGCGCTACAGTTAATTACATGTAAAAAAAAAAAAAGTTAAGTTTGTTTAATGCCAGTTGTTGGAAATTTCACAGTGACGTGTTGCCTGAACACCATCCGTATGGACCACAGAGTGGTAGCACAAAATAAATACGTCTTACAAGGCGAAAACGCAGAAAGGCTAGATTCAGCGCTAGCTATCAAGGTAATCTATCTGGTCTAGAAAATATGATTAGGCAAATTAGGAAAGAAACAACTGACCAGGAATTGAATCGTAATGTTAAACCAATGACCTTGCAACCTACTCTTGAATTAAGTTCACCTGAAAGTGTGGAAGTGGATGAATGTGCTGAAACAAATGTTGAACAATGTGCTGGATTACTAAACCAGATTGCCCTGACCTCAGAAATACTTGATGTTACTTGACTTGATATTGAATAAAAGAATGGACAATGAACCATAACTGCAAACAATGACCTCATAATAAATAATAAAGTGCGATGAATGAAATGTATCAATACAAGTACTTTAGTAGCCTGACATTGTAAAGTCTAGGGAATTATGCATGTAAAGAATTGTATGTCTCAAAACTGTGAAATGGGTAAAGTGCCTTAAAGGAATTATCCGGAGTAAAATTCACTTTAGATCAATTTACAGATGATTGGGAGTACATACGTTGAGTTGACATCCAAATCATGTCATTGGGATGTGTTTTGAGAAAGTTCGATGTTACCGTTTTTAGTCAAAACTCGTTAGCCTGGAAGTGACGCGGGCATATCATTTTGCAGCTACAAAACGCTAATTTTATACCTCATCTACAGTTCCAAACAACATTACACTTACGTGGTAGTGAGTAGAGGGTCCCTAAAGCCAAACCGAAGTATCCCGAGGTCTTTATGTGGTCGGATAGAGAGTCCAGAATGAATTTCATCAAGCCAGTACCTTTCCGGAAATGTTGCCTGTCTTTGCTGCCATCTTCAGGGGAAAGTCTGTAGGAGTCGATTGCTGAGTGTGGACTAACACGCTCTGGAAATTCACAATTTCGTCGCCGTTTTTAAAAAAAAAAAAAAAACAGCGACCGGCGTGCCTTTGACCAGGCCAAGGCTACAGCGCAGACGCTCGCAAATTAATTGGGGGTTCAGAGTACATTTGAAAATGTTAGAGCACGGAGAGTGAAGCGAACTATCGGAAGATGAGCGCTTAACCGATGCAGAGAAATTCTTCAAAGTGCAGGTATTTAATGCAACTCTGGACATCATAATCAGTCAGCTCTCCCAAAGATTTGCAAGTATGCGGGAAACTTGTCACGTGTTTGAGTCTTTACGTCCTATGACCCTTCAACTCGCAGGTGATAATGAACTGCTTGAAAAGGCAAGATGTTTGTCAGACCATTATAGCAGGGACATTGCACCGACATTCCCAACACAACTCCTCTCATTCAGGTCTTGCTTTAAAGCAGAGATTTCACAGAAGTCATCTATTTTTCAACTTGCCAAAATGCTGGTGGTAGATTATGACAGTGTAACATCCACATTCGGGTAAGTGTGTACTGCTCTCATGTTGTTTCTGACATTGCCTGTGACTGTGGCAACAGCTAAGCGATCTTTTTCCAAACTCAAACTTATTAAGGAGCAGCATGGGGCAGGAGAGGCTCAGTGGGTTAGCTATCCTGTCCATTGAAAATACGAGAAGCAAGAGCATTAAATATTGGGAACATCGTTAACGATTCAACTAAAGGCTCGTAAGATGGCCTTCTTCTAATGGCCTAATTCACGCATATTGGGGATTGTATGCATATGAATGATTTTATTTGGTTTCTGCACGGTTAAATAAGTTAGGCTACATTAAGTTTTGTTTCTGCGCAGTGTGAGTTTTTAAGCAAGCAACGCTTGCAGTTTCAGCAGAGGGTTGAAGAAGCGCATTGAGTGTTCCCATAATTCCATGCGAGTTGATGTTAATGCAGTAATATTAGATTACCATGGCCTGCAAAATGTATTCACATGTAATGCATCCTATGTAGTCGTGTGTTTTTATTTGAAATTGTAATATGTAACTACTAAACTACTTCGGTGCCTCAGGCCCTTTGTATAAACAATTGAAGTCACCCTTAATGTGTATTGCATGTATCAGAGCTAATTCATCCTGGGCCAAAATATGTCGATATGGGCCCGCTTAGAGCTCTCGCACCTGGGCCCACCATTGGTTTGTTACGCCACTGCCCCTGAAGATGGCAGCAAAGATGGCAACATTTCCGGAAAGGTACTGGCTTCGAACATCGAACTTTCTCAAAACACATCCGAATTACATAATTTGGATGTCAACTCAACGTATGTACTCCCAATCATCCATAAATTGATCTAAAGTGCATTTTACTCCGGATAATTCCTTTGAACTGTTCAAATGAATGTATTCAGATTGCATTGTGTGAAGAGTTAATGCCATCCCAGATAGCAATTTCCTTTGGGCCGGATCCGCATAAAAGCCTTTAGATCCGCCTGTAGCGGACATACGGTATCTGACTGTGGGCCAGATCTGCTCCTGATACAGATTTCAGCTCTGCTAGCAATGCTGTTTTATCACCGGTTAACAGATTTGTCCCAGGTCCAATTTCCGCAACTGAACTGGAAGTCAGGAGATGCTTTTAAAATACAAAACACTGATTTGGCCCAAACCTGTGATACGGATATGAACCGGAGGACCATTTTTTCACAGCAGACCCAGGTGGTAATGATATTAATTAAGGTGCTGATTCTGCTAAATTGACTGTCCTTTCCCTACTTCATTGTCAACTGGCTGCTAAAGAAAAAAAAAGGTATTTTGGAATGGCACAAATTTAGAAACCATGGGGGTGCACTATGTTCCCATGGCCACTTCATTTCTACAGTAAGGCTGGAAAAGAAGATATAGTTGGCTCAATATTGATCATATGTCTGTTTCATTATTTTTATTATTACCTAGCAGTGGTAAAAGTAGTCAATTGTTGTTTGTGTCAGATCTAACAGTGCTATGAGACAACCCCATATTCTTTCCACGCATGCAGAAGTCCAACCAGTAACGTTAATCAAGGATCTTTGGTTTGCTCACTATCAATCTTTTGACATGATTTGCCAGCCTGGGGTTGGACTAGGACAGCCCAACTTTTCAAGGTTGGTTATCTGCTTTTTATCTCTGTTTTATTCAGACAACAACAAGCAACCGAGCAATTGATAACTTTAAGTTTATACTTTCCAGCATTATGGGCTAGCCTACTACCTTAGCCATCACAATAACTATTTTGGAAAAAACATTGGTAACGCTAACAGGATCACTGATGATAAAAAAACGAGTGTAATTGTGACTACCTATTTTCAAAAAGGAATAAATGGCTAATGTTTATTTTGTGTTGTTTCAGATTGACCATGGAGATGACTGAGGAAGACAGCCTGAATATCGATGGGAACAGTGGAATTAACACGACTTAAACTTTGTCTGGGATTGCACCTCTACAGCCAGGTTGTTGAATAAAAAAATAATTAGACACTTATGTGTAAAGTTTTTTTTACCCCCCTCGAATTTGTTTGTAGCCTAGCTTATGTTTATCAGTTGAGCTGTTGGGAAAACGTTACGAACTTTAGCCTGGGTGAACCTATAACGAACCTGTTAGCAAATGTGTAGCAAACAGATTTTTCAGGATAATTAGGCCTAACTACCAATCACATTTCACATGTCAAATAAAGCCAGCTGATGTCTGATAAACGGGTCCGTACCACACACAATAAGCGGACCCGTATTGCATATGATAAGCAGATCTGGAACACGTCAGTAACACAGACTACCATACGGAACTGGGCCAGTCTTAGCCCTTATTGGTACCAGATCCGTCAAACGGATCCAGACCAATTTTGGACCGATGTGCGTTTGGACGCCGGATCAAGTCCATTATGCAGATCCGTGCCGGACGTTGAGGTAGGTGTGGCCCAGTTCCGTCCCAGTGTATGTTTGCTATCTGGGATAAGTGTTTGTAACCTGTAAGAATGTAACCGAACTCTCTTGATGACTGTAAAAGTGTACGTTGTTAAATGTAATGTGTTACATTGTTAACTGTCGTTGAATGTAAACTGTGTAACTTCTGAAACCATCAGTACTGAATTTAATGCTAGCATCTCCGAAATGTAACCCGGAGAAGTAATGTGTGTCATTTTAAATTGTTGGGTAAGATCAGTGACTTGAATGTATTAGCTACCGTGAGAATATTCCCAGCTACCATGGGAAAATTCCCAGGAATCGTGGGAAAATCCGTGCATCGTGGGAATATGCCTGCACCTTCTAGAAGGTTCTAAACTGTCGTGGGAAAGTAAGATTGATTTGCCTTAGGAATGTGTGGGGGAGGACAAGTCTACCTAGTATAAATTAGGGCTATGACGCCGAACTTCGTTATCCGAATATAATTCGATTATTTAAAAAAATTAAAAGATATTCGAACGAATTTTAGGGATCTCTTAATATTCGAACCTGTAGCCTATGGAGATAATTTCTATAAATGTATTTGGTTGTAAACGTTGTTTTCTATTCAGATTCCGAGGTTTTTTTCATGCCTGGTGAAGTAAAATCGCGAGCTCATTAGCAAGGCTATTATTGGTCGTCTGGGCTCCTGTAGGTGACGTTAGCATCCTGGCTGGTTCGCGCTTAGTGAGCTCACACATAGACGTAATAGACACTTTTATTTTAAACTTAACCTTCCTCTGATTTTAATCACCTCAGTTATCAATCAAAGCACATCATGAAAAACACTCAAATAAACTAGATGTACCGCAGAGCAGTACAAAATATGACCGCCGCCCAGTCCAGCACATTTTTTCCACAAAAATAAATCACGTTTAAAGGCCTATATGATTCTAACTGTCTCACTAAATTGCATTATCCTAACTCAATTGTCACTGGTATCTGCTAGACAACAAGTACCAAAACATGATTAGTTCATAGATTTCACATGTAAAATACATTTTATACAACCCCACCCCCATCTTGCCTGTTCATAATTATGAGAAATTCTTGAATTGTGTGCGTGTACATGTTTATGTGTGTGGGTGTGCGTGCTTGTGTGTTTGCCTGCGTATGTGTGTTTGTGCATGTGCATGCATATGTCTACTGTATATGTGTCATACGTATGATTACTGTGAATGTATGTGTTTGCGTGTGTATCTATTTATGCACATGTGTGCACATGGAATGGGTTAACATGACCCCTGGAGGCAAACATACAAAGAAAATTGGTCATCCTAGGCCCTACGGTTCTCAAGATATTCACAGAAAACTGTGTCTGCCCTACCCTCCTTTCAGGGGGTCCAGTACAGGGGGGGGGGGGCTACAGATCAAAACAAAACCCCGGTCGTGCAGTTTTGACCATGTCAGCCAGAGATATTGTGATGAAAACACTTAATTTTTTGCTTTTTAATTTTTAACTAGGTGGCACTATACATGAAATAAGTGGTAATGAGATGGGTTGACATGCCCCCTTAAGACCAACATACCAAAAAAAGGTGGACCTCCTAGGCCCTACGGTTCTCGAGATATTCACAGAAAACTGTCTCCTATCTGACTAAACATATGACCGCCGCTTCGCTGCGTTTCTTGGTTTATCTACGATTTCCAACTAGGAGGGTAAGATAACTTGTCTCCACTAAAAGGTCTCCACTAAAAACCTAAGCAAGAAGTAGCCTATAACCTGTGTCTAGATAATCTCTAGGGTCAAACATCTTTGCATGTTAGCCAACTGTCCGAGACCTAGGCGTAGCTACTCCTTATTTTATAGCATCCCAATAAATCCTCTACGGAAGCCTGATCAACTTCCAAGGGGGATATATAAAATAGGAGTAATAGGTTATCTGCGCCGCAGAGGGAAGATGTGCAACTTCGCTCGACAGTACCCAGATAGCAAAGGGGCGTTGAATCCACGTTTGTTTGAAGCGGCGGAGGTTGATTCAACGTGGATTCAACGCCCCTGTGCTATCAGGGTAGGTCCCTGCTACCTGCAATAACTGCAGGGGGCAGCACAACAGCAAAAAATAGAGACATATAGACATTGAAGTAGGCAGTTGGCAATCATTCCTATTCAACACTGTCACTATTAACAGAGGATTGCTTTACGGGTTCCCCTGTCATTTTCACTCAATGTAGTTTAACCAATCTTACCAGGTGGGAGATGAAGAAGAATCCTCAATGTATTTGCCTCATCCAAGAAATAAAACCCCTGGGGGGGGGGGGGGGGGGGGGGGGGACTGATATAATGTAGTCATCTGCCCACATCAAAATACCCTCGCATGCCATCATCCGGATAAACTGTGATTGAGTGAAAGTCTGTTTAGTTACGTTTATGTACAGCCGATTTGTGCGTCTGATTATACAAATAATGACATTTGGCACACCGTCAAAGCTGGCTAGCTAAACATTGTGCTGTTGGCAGGGTTCAGGTAAGGCTACCTTACATTGACGTTAGCTAGCACTAGCTGATACTAGCGATTTCTAGTCAGCAACATATTTTGGGCTTTATTTAGTAAACATAACCTGTAAACAGCACACAATCGTATGTGTATAGTTTTGATTACAATACTTTTAAAACAATGCCGGTGCCAAAACGTTTCTTAGTGTTTTAAGCCCAACGTTGTCTTTAAGGTAGCCCCTAACGTTGTCTTCAAGGTGCGTTTATGTCGACGGTGGCAGCGATGCCTGGAAGACGACGTTGAGGGCTTAAAGCTGCAGTTTAATGATGGGTTGGTCGCGAACGAATCAGTAGGTTTGAAATATTCACATGGACGGTTTGCTAACCATTTTACTGCAATGTCTAGCCGGGGGTAGCATCCAGCTTGGGCTATCAGCTAGCTAGTTCAAAAGTTTAAGTACTTAATGAGGATATACAGGGCTCTTTATGCCTCGACTAAGTTGATGTTGCCTATAAACAACAATTTAGAAAAAAACAAGGTCACTAAAACATATATTCCATACCTGTGTTGCAGCATGTAGGCTAATGTTAGCAGCATTATAATGACATTCTAATGTCTGAAAGGCTAATGATTAGCCTATCGGCTACCTAAAAAAGTTGTTTAAACTAGCATGGATCAAAAGAGTACTGTAATGGTTTTCCGTACACGTTTCCGGCTACATCAGCGGTTCAGAGCGGAATGTACGTCAGAGTGGTTTTCAATGTGTTTGACCAATGATTTTATTGTAAAGTGAAAGGGCTTAGCTACAAGACAAGCCCTGATTGGCCCATTACTGTCCAATAAGATGTTTTTAAATTACGATTTCCTGGGGAGGGCGACTCAAGTACGAAAGCTGTTACAGTAACAGTGTTCCGTATGTCGCGGCCACTAGTGTCACTCTGTTACGTACGCTGTCGTCTACCATGAGGTAGGTACTAATTTAATCATGTTTAACTTAATTTTGTTATCATTTCATTAATATAATATGTGTCATTTATAGGCTAAGTGTATTTGGTACCCAAATTGTCACCTTAGGTTATGATTTAGCTTGATTTGCAACCTTGCCGTCAGTTGAACAGCGTGCCATCTTAAGTAGCATCCAAAATAAGCTCATTAACGTTAACGGTCATGTGAAGGCTTTTAAAAAATAATAATCAATTGACAACATATTAAATTGTGAAATTTTTCTATTATTTATATAAAACACACTTGCAAAACTAACATTACTAAACTAACTAACTATTTACAAATAACTTTATTTACAAATTATTTTGGGGTTGCTGCGCACTTGTGGCAGAACCATGCACCCTGGAACCTTGTGCATTCTCACACACTCAGTGTGGAACCACAGGGTGCATAGCTCACATTGCACCCATTCGTGTATTTCACGGGAGGACCCAGGCAGTGCCATATCTCGGCATATGGCGCAGTACTGCTCTGGGTCCTCCCGTGCTTTTAAAGTCTTTTAAAAGGCGCTTTCTTGCCTGGGCCTCCTCCCTCTCTCTCTCTTCTGTTCTTCTCTCTCCTCCCTCTTCCTTTTAAGTTCAGCTGCCCTGATCTTTTTGGTCTCAGCCCTCAGGTCCTCCTCCGCCCGCTTGTCCTGTAAGAGGGCAGCGTACTCGTCACTAGTGATGACTCTCGCTAGAAGGGGAGTACGCTGCCTCTTTGCCGACCTGTTAAACACCGCAGGCAGCAAGATGTTGGCCAACCCCTCTGGGATGACCCCAGCCAACACCAACGGGTTTGGCTGCCGGTGACAGGTAGGGCAGGTGGCAGTGGCCTCGGCGAGGGCAGCTGGTGTGTCTCCTGCAGGGCCAGTATCAGGTGCATCAGCGGATTTGCGGCCACCGAGCTTCACAATCTGTGAAAAGGTTATTTTGATGAATAATTTTGGTTTGTATTTCATTTGTAATGAATGTAAACAAGTGGAAATGTAATATTAAATGACAAAGATATATTGTTTACCTGTTCTGAATTGACCTCCTCCCTGGGAAAATGCCTGAGGCCTTAAACCCCGACTGGATGGTGCTGGGAGTTGCTGCCTTAGGGTATGCATATTTCAGCACCGAGGAGAAGTGCCTTTTCCCCACCACAAAGTCCCCACGGACAAGCCGTGAGGCGGCCAGCTTGCTGAAGGCAGTCTTCAGAGGGCCGAACAGCGAGACATCAAGGTGCTGGAGCACGTGTGTGGTGTGTGCAGGGAGACACACCACTTCAATGTTATTGCCCCTGCAGAGGTCGACCACCTCCTTCGTGACATGTTTATCATGCTGGTCAAGCGTCAGAAGAAGGGGTCGCTCTGCAGGGGCATACTTAATGAAATGCACCAGCCACTTTAAGAAGAGCTCGCTGTCCATATAGCCCTTTTGGGACACGCCATAAAGGGCATCTGGTGGTCCATTCAGGGCATAGGCGTTGCTGGGGAGGCACCTGGTGTAGATTATGAAAGGTGGTATGCTCACCCCAGCAGCGCTTGCACACACTGCATGAAAAGTGTGATTTCCGTCAGTATGCGGCACTGTAGATTGTCGTGGAAGTTCAGTTTAATGGCTGTTCGCGGCAGTTTGCAGGCAATGCCGAAAACTGCCATGAATTGTCAGAAATTGACGTGGGCCTTGCTTGGCAGTCGTCCGCCCACGACCCCCCTCCTCCTAATTCTAGGGGAGGCTTTAACATGTAAATGAAAATGCTGTGAGCTATACAAATGCAAATCAGGGTAGCAGGGAGAGTGAACTGTGCATGCTGGCATGACTATGGCCTTTGGTCTTGCTTAAACAACTCCCAGTAATACGCTCAACAGGCAGAAATGATGCTGGGTATGACATGTCTGTTCCCTGCAAGCTCCAATAATGTAACCTGACTTAAAACAGTCGATAGAGTTTAGATTCAGATTTTCCCTTCACACCAACACAATGAGAATTTCAAAGGCAAATATATAAATGATTGTCTTTATCACTATCTTCATTCAACAAAAATATATGCAAAATTGCATATATTTTTGTTGAATAAAAAATATATACCTATATAAGTGACCCTGCTGTGGCGTATAGACTGAGAATGTTTTGGACTGTGTAAATAGTCTACCAGGGAAATAGCCAATGTTTTGGACTGTGTAAATAGTCTACTACCAGGGAAATAGATTGGCTGTTTCCCTGGTAGTAGACTATTTACACAGTCCAAAACATTCTCAGTCTATACGCCACAGCAGGGTCACTTCAATAAACCACTAAGTCAAACCGTTACACCCCCACGCCAGCAGGGGAGACACTTCCTCTAGTGAGCAGTGGTTGCACTGTGGTCGCGCTTCCACCAGAACAGCTGATAGGATAAACAACAGTCAGTGTGCGGCGGCAAATTCAGAGAGGAGCATCTCCAAGCCTCGCCTTCCCACAGGCTGCAGCGAGCTGTACTTGGATTCAGCAGAACAGTAAGGCTAGCCTACAGTTTCATTAGGCTACTACTTCACGTTATTTGGATGTATGTGGATGTGAATCATAAACAACGCGCCCGCGATCGTCTGCGCTCATTCCTTCTAGAAGAGGGGACCTTTAAACGAGCACTTCCCTTTTTGCTTGGAAGAATGGAGAGCATTGGATCTAGTGCCAGATGAGTGGTTACTTGTCTCGCCAGGAGAATGGACATCTGCTTTCGGGAAATCAGAGCCAGCCGTAGCCTACCAGGGTTCACTCGGAGACACATAGGCGCTACCGGAGCAATGGTAAGATTTAAAGAATACTATGCTTTCATTCTGCTGTAGGCTATAAGGAAATAGATTGGCTACGTTGATACCGATCTTAACTGTACATTTTGTTTTCACAGACTAACTTTGCCTCCTAATGGGGTCGTGACTTCCTCTTTGCTCGGAGCTGTCTGCAAGTCATTCAAGCAATTAGGTAAACTCTAGGTTGCTGTCCATAGAGGACCGGTTGGCTGCTCTGGAGTCGAAAAACTGTGCGGGAGAGACAAACTTTAAGAAGAGAAGACTGGTGCACAATCCCAAGCTTGCGGTAAGAATATGTTCGATGACTGCTAGCTAAGCTAAAAGTACCCTAGCCTAAAACCAAAGCTAAGAGTAGCCTAGTAGCCTTGCAAAAGAACAAGTGAGCAGAACCAGCTTTATTAAAGTGTATTTTTTTGTGTCGTCATTTACAGGAAGCAGTACGCCGTCTTCACAACTCGGAGACAAATTGCAGGCGCTACGAACCGGAGCAAGGGTAAGATTTAAAGAATATGCTTTCATTCTGCGGTATAAGGAAATAGATACGTATAGATACCGTAGGATAGATACCGATCATAACTGTACATTTTGTTTTCACAGACTAATCTCGCCTCATAATGAGGCGGTGGCCTCCCATTTGCTCGGAGCAATATCTGCAAGTCCAGATGTACACGATGTTGAAAGATGACATTGTGTGTAAGTGACTTTTTTTTTTTTTACTGTTTCTCCTTCCTTGTTTAATGTTACTGTGACTTGCGTTTGATTTTTATTCATACCACTCATTTAATTGTTTTCCAGCCGCCTGTAAGAGATGGTACGCAGGAGCTTTAGGTATACCCAGCCAGAAAACTCATTGCGGGCGGAAGCTGAAAAGATGTTCAGCTCGGAGTCGAGCGAGAAGAAAGAGGGTAAGACTTTATTTGGTGCATTGATAGTGTTGTGTCCATACGCAGTGCATCATCGCACAGTACTGATTCATTGTTTTTTTTACAGCTGCTGGAATCGAGACAGAGTGTGCTAGCATATGACTAGGTGGAACTGTCTGACGAAGAAGATGGCGTTGTTGGTGGGGTCTCTGGATGGATTGTACGGTCGCCGTCATTTCGTAGGCTGGTGCTCTCTGAACTCTGTGCGAAGCTGCAGTCCCGGTAAGAGGCGACTCCGAAGTACAGAGCCACGCACAATAGGCGTCTGCACAACGGACCTGCCTCGGAAAGAACAGCGCCAGTTACCGACAACCCAGAGGAGGCAAACGGACAGTTCACTGAGTTGTAGTTTTTGGATCATCCTCCACCCATGTGTGGGCAGATCCTCGCTTTGTATATAGTTGTGTTTGTTTTAATAAAGCTCTTTCTTTGCATAAACATGTTCCTGGCAAATGTTCATTTCCTCTATAAATTCATTCATGTCCTTGATGGTAGCCTACATAGGATAACAATGACATGAATATACAGCTTAATATGAATAAATAAATTAATATATATTTATATATATATATACATTTATTATGAGGCAGGGTGACGAATAGTGACAGATCTGCCAACCAATCACGAGTGATTTTACTTGTTTGAAAGTTGTGGTTTCATCCAATACTGAGTAAGGAAATTCAAGCCTGGCCTGGCCAGGTGTGGTTTTGCTGCCAATCAGGAGTGATTTTACTTGTTTGAAAGTAGTGGTTTCATCCAATACTGAGTAAGGATATTCAAGCCAGACCTGGCCAGCCGCGGTTTCGCTGCATTCATATGCTAATTAGGGCCATTAGCACTCTGCAAGCTCTCCACATACGTCATTGTTCGGTTCCGACAATTTGTGGCACAGACAAACGGCGACAAGCGCGGGTTGCAAATTGTCGTCAACTACCGAAAATGAGGGAGATCTCCGGTCGTTTACGGGGACGAAAATCACACTTTTCATGCAGTGACAGCAGTGCACGGTGATGTGTTCCCTAGTCGTCACTGCCTGCTGGTATACATGGCGCTGACCCTTCTAGGCAAGGACCCTCCTCCCTTGATTGCGGCTTGTCTCCAAACCCAGTCTCATCGCAGGAAAACACCAGCCACGGCTTGTCGTGTAGCTGATGCTTGTCGAACAGAGACTGGAGGATGGAGAACAAGCCGTCGATGGCGGTGGTCCCCAATGCCTTGGTTCGGTCAAGTAAGTCGGGGTGGCGAGCCTGAAACCTTGACCACCACATCTTGCTCAGCCCTGCCTCAAAGTTGACCAGAGTAGGTCGGTTGCTGGCCAGCAACACTGACTGCCCGTGTGAGGGGGAATCCGGCGATTCGGCGAGAAATTTTATGCACTTTCAACCAATTAGAGGCATTACTGTTGGCTTGTTCAGGATTATGGGTAATGAAGTACTAATCCAAGACGTCGCAAATAAAAGACATTAATCTCAAAACAACGTTGGTGCCCCTTGAATTTTCGCCCTCTATATGAGCATATACAATCGCTTAGTACAACCGTACCTGGTTTTAAGTCTACCATGTATGGTTACGTTTTTATGGCTTATACCCCAATTGTCAATGGAGAAATTGTATTGAATTCTTACTTCCGGAATCGGCTGTGGGCAGGACTGTGATAATCAATGTCCTGAGGGGAAACCGCTTCAGACAGCCTATGGTGGGGGCCCTTTTAAAGGACAATTTCGGTATTCGGTACCTGTTTTCAGATAGTTTAAGCATCATCCCGCTGTCTCTTCTTTTTTCCGCCCCCGACTCTTAGTGCCTTTGAGACCATGTCTAAGGTGTCTGCCATGGGATTGAGGCATAATCGAACAGACCACTGGGAGGTGGGGGAGGGGGGCACCAGAGGGAGACTGGAGAGAGGGCCGCACAGGAGATTCACCTTTTTCTTGACTAATTTGGTCTAGGCCTATATTACTTTTGTATTGCTTTTGCATATTAACATGCTTTAGGCCTGTTTTATTTGTAGTAGCCTATTGTGGTGATTTTTCATGACCCAGATTTTTTGGTGCCCCCCCAGGCACTTGGTGGCCTACGCGCAGTGCGTGATGTGCGTGTGCGGAGCGCCGGCACTGATTAAATAGAACGTTTAAGATTGAAATTTGGACACATACTGCTGTCCTTTAAAGACGCGAAACTCACCGAGTGGTCAAGGGTGTTCACTGGTGCTCACACAAAAATTGCAAAACTGCGGTCTCTTGCCTGATTATCTGCTACTATACCGCTGCGTCAACGTTTCTTCCGTGATTTAGGAAAAGCCTGTAAAAGTCCTGGCAGGAAGCATGAATAAGGATGTAGATCCAGGAATGCACTAATATTTTGTTCGTAGTCCAGTTTGCAATAATTATTAGTTAACACTAAGTTGTAAACACTTCGGAAAAAAAATATTTAAAACTGGATATACCAAAAAACGTTGATGTAATCGCTTCCTGCAAGGACTTTTACAGGCTTTTCCCAAATCACGGAAGAAACGTTGACACAGCGGTATAGTAGCAGATAATCAGGCAAGTCTTATTTAAATAAACTCCTGGTGCACTTACAAACTTTCTAATGCCTTGTTATTGGACTAAAGGTCATAGTTCTACTACTGCAGAAGTTTCGTACCATTCAGAGCATTATTAGTGGGGTAATTTACGAGATAAAAGTTGGTTCCATCACGACTGCAGAACGTCATTAGTTACATTAGCAGCAGACTCATAAAGGCTCACCTGGCCCGGGTCCGTTTTGGACCCTATCTCATTTTCAAAATTCCTTCTGTTCTTGCTGTAGGATAAAATAGTTTTACTTTTATCCTATAGTTTATCCTATCACTAGGCCTAGCCAGCACTAGGCCTAGCCAACACAGCAACATAGGCCTACGATTAATCTGGATTGCCTCGTATTTTTAACTTAACAATACTGTCAATAAACCTGACAGAAAAGGTTTAAGTCAAGACATCAATTTACTGTACAAACTGATCACTACTCAATGGAAATATAAAATGGACATTTATGGAAAGTTACAGGTTATAAGCTAATCTGTTTTTGTTAAGTACGTTGCCTAGGCTACTCTAATTTTGTGGTCAAAACCTAATTTAGTGCTTTATAGGCCTAGGTCAGTGCAGACATGAAATATTTTATCTAATAGGCTACAACTTCAATGAAATACTGCGCTATGCACAGCTAAAATATCAGAAAATGAATAACTGGTGAATGACAAGAAGTTCAATAAAAAGATTGTTTAATGCTTATTTCTCCTATTACTCCATTTGTGTGGATGGAGGCGGAACACGTCTCCTCGTTGCCCGATCCACAGCCGGTTGAAACACCTGATTGCGTGCTTGGTGACCTCAGCATCCGTGGCTGACCGTGTCACCATGTTTTTCCTCACAGCACCTGTAATCAAACAGACAGATATGTTTATGTTTATGGTATGTAGCATCCAAAGCCAAGTATGCTTACACAATACAATATATGAGATAGGTATTAAGGAGATTAAATTTAAAAAGAAACATGACTTACAAAGTTCCTCTATTCGCTGCACGTTGAGGGCTGGTGTGGGGGTGGAGGGAGTTGAGGAGGGACTGCCGTTTCTGGCCCATAGTGAGGTGGGCGGTGTGCGAGAGGGGGAAAAATTGTATTAAATGCTAGTCATCTGTTAACCATGACTGATAATACACATGGGGCCTTTCTATTAACTAATATTTCAGAGATCAGTCCCTACCTTGAGTAACTCTCCGTATGTTAAATGCGGGTGCAGGTGCAGGGAGTTGAGGTGGTGAAGAGCGTTGCGGTCCTGCCCCATGGTGAGGTGCTAAGGGAGATAAATGGTTGTGATCTGTTAACCATGGTAGGCTGAGAGCTACAGAATCTCTGGTCATGCTGGACATGAATTTGTATGTTTCAACATTTTGGTATGCACTATCTATACCAACTCCATGAATGGATTGACATTGAAAATCAATGCGTTTCAATACAATCCGATAATAATGAATGAACTTTTCAGACAATATTGCATGAATGTTTTAACTGACAAAATATTTGGCTGAGATTTTGAAAGTAATGTATGAAGTATGCAGAAAATCTGAGATGGTAATGCAGATGCAATCTGTTGATTTGAAATAGAGTGACTACTGCTGTGTTAATATAGATGGGGCCACTGTATTCAATATTATTTCAGAGATCAGTCTTTACCTTAACAGTTTTCTCCAGGTTGAGGGGTAGTGACTCGGCTGCCTGGCACTCGGCGAGATGGTGGAGCTGGAGGAATAGATACAAGGAGAGGGGAATGTCTTTAGCACTAAGAATGTTAACCATATCTCTAATATTAATATTATGATTGAGTTATTTCAATGTTAAGAGATTATTACTTACTTTGCCAGTGCAATTGGCTTGGGCTTGAGGCTTCAACTGATATACCAGGCGAGTTGGAAGGTACCTCAGAGATGCAAAGTCACCATTTTCTGGCTCTTCTTCAATCTTCACTCTCAGAGTCCCCGAAACGATAGCTGTTAAATAACCATATCATTATGGTTATTGCAATCCCAAAATGTCCAAATATACACATAGTACAAGCATCTCTGGTCTATTTTGGAATGCTACGGGAATGTGTTCACATTACATTTTAACAACCCAGAAAGTATCTTACTTGATCAAGCGAACCCAACAGAGGCAATCGTAATGTTAGATGCTAGAATCCAGCCGATAAAAGTTGGCGCTGCAGAACAAACAAAATAGAAGATGGGGACCAAGTTCCATACAGTTAAGTTACGTTAGCATAATAAATCACAAATAGACGCCATTACCTATTAGTTGTCTGAACCGACTTAAACAGTTATTAAAATGCCGAGGCTTTCATTACAAAGATGGCAGATAGACACTAAAGTTACGTATGAGACCAAACTTGGCAAAATGCAAACGTTAATGCACAGCTAGCTAGAAGCTAGGGCTAAACCATTATCAGTGAGTCAACATCTTTTTACAGTCTATGGTCAACATGCTAAAGTTGTAGGTAGCTATCATAGCAGACGAGTGCTTCACTGACTTCATTGACTGAAATACCAGTGCCAATGTATCAGCTTAATCAAGGTTTGCATCGCAAACGTGATCTCAAACATATATATGTATAATAGACATTAGCAATAACTTATGCAATTGCGCCTAGCAGCATGCTAGCTAGCAGCTATATACCGCTAGCATAGTAGCATTATATGGACAACAGCGACACATTAAAACAGACAAGACCAGACTAACGTTAAATACCAATGTGTGTTTTTTTAAATCACACTACCATAACATATTCTGCCGAAATTGCTATCCCATTTTAAATCAAATAGGCTACAGACTCATGTGAGCATCACAGCTAACAATAACGTTAACTTCAGCCTGTTGCACAAAATGACAAACGTCTCTGGTTGCACTAACGTTAACGTTAGTCCTAATATCAAACAACGTCATTACAATCAATAAACATGATGATTATAAAACCACAAAGGCCAATGTTTAGCTATTGTGAATGTCTCAATATATTAAAAAATATCACTTACTCGAGAGGGGTTCAGCGCAACCGTGTCCCAGCAAAGAAAATATCCACAATAACGTTATGACTCTTCTTGGCTCTTGGTGTACAGATGTTCAACCGTTACAGTAAAGGCGCGTCCGCGCCCGCGGATCCGACATGGGTCCACTCAGGATCCGCTGTTTGACAGTAGAATTTACGGGGCCGCCTGGAGGCGGAGCTGATCCTCTGTGCGGCACCAAAACGAATGCGAGTCACGCGGGTTTGGCGGACTTGAAGGCGGATCCGCCTAGGAGTCTACTGCTGTGTGGGAGGTATGGGTAAAGTGTGTCTTGTGCAGCTTTTGGGCCCACCAGGCATGCACTCCAGGTCTGCCTAATTGTGTATGTCACCATTGTGACTCAGATTAAGGATGCATTACATTTGTTCGGTGTTACCAAAATTCTGTGTTCTCTAAAAAATTTTCTTTGGAATGGGGCTAGTAGACCCATTTAATGTCTGTTTAATTTCATCTTTGTGTGTGTGACTGTTCAGCCCTCTCTCTCTTTCCATGAGAGACACATACATACACACAAAAGTATAAACATTGTGGTTTTTATATTTAGTTTAAAACGTTAATATGATCTCCATTCTCTATGTGAAGAACGGATTGTATGGTATACAATATGTTGGTGAATCTATTTTCACACCCTGTGTACCCTGTTTATGCAATAACTCAGTGTATCAAATGGAATTCCATTGTTTTTCTGCATTTTTTTTTTTACCTGTTACAATCTACCCCAGTAGTGGGGTAGGTTGTAACAAGGGTACTCACTGTATTTGTCATAATCTCACAAATTCTGTAATATAGTTGAAGAGATTTAAATGGTTGCCACTTGTAGTAGACAAATGGGGGTACTTTGCCAAAAAGTTCCAGAACTGTAGCTTTAAAAGAAATGGTAGTTTTAGGTGCTGAAGAAAAATGTGTTACAACCATACCCGGTCTCCCCTACTGTACTGGACACTATTACTATTAATAATTAATATTATGTGTATAATAGTAAAAAAAACTGTCTTGACACAAACAAAAAAAAGTCACTCTGCTATTGCTCTTCACCACCTTTGTTTCCTGCTTATACTCCTGTTTTGGAAATACATTTCGTTCCCTCCTCACAAAGAATCTACATAAGAGCAGATGAAAAAAAACATTAGATACATAATGAGTATGATAAAGGTGAAGGTTTTTTCTTCCCCTTTGGGACATGCTACAACCAAAGGTGATGTCAGATCGAAGCAAAGACGTGCTTTAATATGAACACAGATTACCATTAAAGGGATATTCCACCATTTGGGGAAATACACTCATTTTCCACCTCCCCTTGAGTTAAACAATTGAGTTTTACCTTTCCCCAGTTCATCCAGCCGTTCTCTGAGTCTGACAGTAACACTTTTAGCTCTAGCTCATTGAATCAGATTAGACCGTTATCTTATAGCAGAGATTCTAACGGTCTAATCTGATTCAATGAGCTAGAGCTAAAAGTGCTATTGTCAGGCTCGGAGAACGGCTGGATGAACTGGGGAAAGGTAAAACAGTTTAACTCAAGGAGAGGTGGAAAATCCCTTTAACATTAGAGATCCCGCCCTCCTGCAAGCTAGCCGCTAGTGCTAACTGCTGGCTAACTTAACATGCAACACTGGTAACTATTCAGTGCTATCCAGTCAAAAACACTTAATTTAAAAAATACTAAATATAGAACAAAATAAACACACAAAAACTCATAGCCCACTGGTATTCTGATGCCTACCAGCCCCTGAAATGGGCTAACCTAAAACTACAATGATAAACGCCCAGGAGCTAAACTTTAAAGATGATAGCCAGAGCAGCACACTGTACTGTCACATTTGGGGCCCGTCCCAATACCTCCCTTAGATTTTTGCCCTAACCCTCGTTTTTGCGCGTGCACGTGTAGGGCTAGGGTGTCCCATTACTTTAGGGAGCAAGGGGAAGTGCTATTTTCCCCTTAAAATCAACCCTCAAAATATAGCAGGCAAAATATACCAGGACCGATGCAGGCTTAAAACGAAGTGGGAGATGAAACTACCCAGGATACCGTGCGAGCTCACCGAGCTGGCCACATTTTTCATATATTTTCGCAAATAAGCATATTAAAATTTCGAACTTTGTTGGAATATGTTAGTTTGATGCATATCTGATGGACTGTTGAGTTTTGAACACTAATGTTAGCAAATATCTCACGAAGCTATCTGACGATGTTCATGATTTCTATCAGAAAGACTCAGGGAGGTACCATGAAAGTTAACACACGTTTTAATCCATCAAAATATATACAAAAGGCATAAGCAACAATAAGACAGTCTTTGGCATAGGCCCCGTCCTCGGTCCAGGTCACCGAGTGTGCAGACCCTTGCAGATCCTGCCGGTATGAGACGGCAGGGGCGGAGCCTACCCCCAAAGAATAAGAAATAAAGATACCCACCAGAATGCTTAGATGGTCATCCTCTCTGAAATAGAGCATAACAATATTAAACAGTGCGTGTTGTATTATCCGGTTGAACTCGGGAGATGAATCAGAGAAAGCAAGACAGACAGCAGAGACACATGAAGAATATACTATTAATAAAATAAACTGATGATTTGATGAGGATGATGATTATGATGATGGATTCGACCACCTGTGACTCAAATTCTATGATTGATTTAAAGTTATGGAAGGGAATTGAGCTTGCAGATGTTCAACCCATTGAACAAGACTGCTTGAGTGACTAGTGCTTGCAGAAGCTTAGCTTAAGGGTTAACTAACGACGTGCAGGGCGATGAGCTTGCAATTACAGATGCTCTGGGTCAGTGCAGGGGATAGAGCCTGCAGTTTCAGATGCTCAGGGTCAGTGCAGGGGATAGAGCCTGCAGTTGCAGATGCTCAGGGTCAGTTCAGCAGAATAGAGCTCGCAGTTGCAGATGCTCAGGGTTAGTGCACCGGGATAGAGCTTGCAGTTAAAGAAGATTATGACCTGCACAAATGTGACCAAGCCAGTACGGGCACCAGAAACGAAGAGAGAGTAATATGATTAAATTTAGATAACCACCACCAGACATTTGCAAGAGGAAGTACATTGATTACAAAATGCTCATTACTGCTGAGTGAGTCTTTAGTAATTAAGAACTCAGTAACCGTAGAGTCCATAGATTCTTGTGAGCCTTGTGACGAGCAGATGAGTAGCTAGCTCTTAATTGATAAGCAAGTTGATGCAAAATATTACAGTTTGTGAACTCCATTTGTTACGGTTCAATGGTGAACAGAAGCTGCAAGGACAAGATGTACAGGAGATAAAATTAACAGCTACTACTGTCCATCCCGCAGAGGTAAAGCCATGTTAAAGAAAGCTAAGGCCTACTATTAGGATAGAAATGTAAACAAAGCAAGGTTTAGATTAATGAATTAATTATGTTGACTTACCCCAAAATAACAGCACGGTGCAGTGTCCATGATGGATTATATCCGATTTAAGTACGACCCCTAAATGTGATTACTGTTTCCGTGAGCAAGCCGCATCCTGCAACGGAATGGAGCTAAAGCAGATCCAAGGGCAAGATGAAAAGAGTGAGGCCATGCTTTTGTACCTTGCTCTTGGAAAGGCCCCCCAAAATAAGATGAGCAGCATAGGTAACGTTAGCTAAACAAGACAGGAAAACATGAAATAGACAGTGTCCATGGGAAATAAGTTCAGAGAGAAAAGGTATTGAGAAACAGATAGAAAGCTTGAGCTCTCTGGTGAAAAGAAGAAAATGACCAGCATTGGCCTAAGCAGCGGTTGCAGCGTCGAGGAGCTTGCATAAGCTCAGAGCTTGCGTAAGCTCGGTTCTTGCACGGCAAGAATGTAATGCAATGTGGTGCAAATCCCCGTGGAAAAGTGCTTAATGATCGTTCGGTTCGATAACGATCGAGCTTCGATGATGATGATGATTGCGATTCGAGTCGAGTGTCGAGTCGAGTTGCGTATGTATATGATGAGTGAAGTGTTGTGATGGTAGGATATGAAAGACATTAACTGTTGTGATGTGAGATTACCCGAGGTTTTGCTTGCAGAAGCTAGACCAAGGGCGGCGGTGCAAATGTGACTAGAATGTATTAACACTTTATTCTGTGCCTAAAGTGCCGGCTGTGCGTAGTGACTGGAGAAGAGTGGCCATCATAATTAAAATAATGCTTTAGCTGAGCCGAATAACCACCACCAGACCTTTGCAAGGTAGCTTACCTTAATTGACACTTGCGAGAGCTATTTGCGCATCTAGAAGGGCTTGATCCTGAGGTCTTATATAGCACTCGTAAGCCGATGGAGACCATTTTCCGAGCAACTTGATTGAGGATGCAGGTAATCCTAGAGCGGCTGCTGACGTTGCAGCGCCTATGCGAAAGGAATGGCCAGTATGGTGGGAGGTTGAGAGCCCACAACTACCAACCACTGTAGACGAGTGGATTCTGAACCATTGTTTAGACATAGATAACCCAGTGGGTAGAAGAAAGAGAGGTGCATTAGGAGAAGTGTGTGGGCGAAGTTTAAGATAGTTGATCATAGAAGTATTTTTAAGAGTCATTTACTTTAGAAACTCTGATAATGACACCAGAACCTGAGGTGTCCATTTGAGAATGTTTCAGAAATACAGTACACTATAGAAGTGGGAGGAGAAGAGGATGGCTGAGCAAGCCAGATCCTGAGAAGGGTTAAAAACCTGGCTGTCAGAGCAAAATTCCCCAGAGCGCATGAACCCATAGAAAGCCATGAGGAACACAGCTTCAAGGAGTGAATTGATAGGGAGTGAAAAGAGAGCCAGGGTTAACTAACCAGCAGCAGACCTAAGGACACAACAGGACAAGACAAAATACAATCAAGATACATAGCTGGAGTACACTAGCACTTATGGATGGTCGCTGAGGATGGTTTAGCATATAACTAAATAAAGACAAGAGATGGAAGAGTAATCCTCATCATGCTGACTGGGTGAAATAAGATTAAATGTAAAACAGAGCACTGCTCCAGAGCCAAGAGTAAGTGGGTGTTTAGAATATGTGAACCAGCATCACAGACCTTGTCAAGTAAATCGTTAGAGTTAATTGGTGATGTAGCCTAATAATTGCTGATTGACTGATTGATTTGATTATATGACAATTGAGAATTATGTGATTGAGATTAGAGGACATATGGATATTCGATAGTGAATTGCAAAATCTAATGATTTAACAATGCAAGTTCACTATTCTGCTGCTCCTAGTGGGATAAAGACATGAAGGGTTAGCGTATAGCTTAGATGAGGAGGTAAATAAGTTGACATCACATGACCTGGATGAAGTAAGATTAACTATGAACCAAAGCACTGATGAACGTTTTGGCTATAGGCCTACGTGAACCAGCCCAGCATCCCTGCATGAAGTATAGTTACGGTGAGGGACAGTACTACACTGCCGACAGATGCATAGCCTTAAATTAAAGAGAGAGAGGCATTTACATGAAACGAAGAGGAGCTGCTCCTGAAATTGAAAGATTATTAAGATGTTAAGTAATGAAGAAATGGGAAGGAATGTCATCCCTGTGCTTGCGGCTGCCGTGACGTAATGGGAGATTACGAATGACAAGCAAAGTGCATTGTGCTTGGAAAAAGTATATGAGTGAGTGCAGTATTGGCCTGAAGGAGAGTTTGTGCCTGCTAGAGGTGTTGCTCTTTTGGCAGAGAAGAGTTTGAGGAAAGATCGATCTTGTTCTAGTCCCTACAGCCTGAAGACCTGCAAGGAGGAATGGAGTGGTTAGAGAGGAGACATAGCATTTTCAAAAGGACCTAGCACGCAGGCAAATAAACAGCCATGATACATTTACGTTGCCATTAGTTAAATCGCCGAACACAATGTATGGGCCTACATATTATGTAGACACATAACCAATGACAGTAACAGACAATGACAGACAATAATGATCAGCCAGACATGAGAATGAAAATAAGATTAATATGGCCTTCAGGTGCATCGGAAATATTATGGGTTAATGACATTAGCCTAGAAAGGGACATGGACTAGGAAGAGTACTTTTGTCCCTGTTGGCCTTCCATACACGACAGCCTGACCAGCGAGACAATTTCAAGTACAGCTCGCTGCAGCCTGCGGGCCCCGCCCACATCCAACTCAGCCATGTTTTCTTTGCCTACGTCACTCCCCATACGCTTTGGCTTTAGGCCTACTGCAACAGCCCGGTAGCGAATTATATAGTATATTGTTTCATGTTAGATGATAGAAACTGATGATTTAGGCTAAACACAAATTACATGTCATGCAACAACAGTGAATTTTTCATGTAGGCCTAGGCTAGTTACTGTAATTAGGTTCGTGTAGGCCTACTTTTTCGTTCATTTGATTTCTGGTTTTGAAACAATAACCATGCACATTCACAAAAATTGGTCATTTTAAATATTGATGACAATGTGTTCAAACAGAAAATGAGCCATATTTCATTTAATTTAGCCCTCAAAAGTAGAATGGTGTGTTGTTTCATTATCATGGACTATCAGTTTAACAGCAAGAATTCTCCATTACAACCAAATAGCCTACAAAGGGGCGATTTTGCTTTATTAACAGGTGAACCAGAAACATGAATTGTGTAACGTTAACCGGTTAGATCAAGCTCGACATCCTCATCTCAAATATAGGCTACTGCCCAGATAGCAAGCAGCTATCGGACTGTGGTGGATTTCTATGACTTAACGGATGCATGTATGGTTTTTATAAACTTTGATATTAGCCTACTGCAAGTATTATGAGACTTCAAGGCCTGTACACATCTTAAACAGACCAGACCAGCAGTCAAGGAGTGGGGTGAGGGAGTTCACAGTGAACTAGATGGCCGAGAGCGAGAGGATGATGTAATTGGATGATGTAATGGTGGTAACAGCAAGGCCAAGTAACAGGTGGCAAGATAAGAAGCCTGTTACAACTGGAAAAAAACAGAATCTGGGAAAAACCCAGAAGAAGACAGTTTTGCATAAAATTTATGCATGATGTGGGTTCCACCAATAGTCGTAACCTTGGTGGATGCTGATAGGCCAACAGGTGTCTTTCGAGGGTGGCGAGAAGGCCCAACTTCAAGGTTAAGGAGTATAAAAAGATAGGCCGCAGCCATTTTGATTTCAGATCTCATCGGGGGCGCCAGCTGATGACATCTCACATCACCCTATTGCTTGACACCTGGTCTGGACATCGTTTAGGCTGGACTATCATTGCAATACGGTGAATAAAGATCAACAGTCTTCAGAGATCTCCTGTCTGCATTGTTTCCTTCGGACGCTTTGTTCCAGAGTGCTAATTAGTAAGTAGTTAAGTGATAAATTGTTCATTGGATTCGGAAGTGGACCGGTTTTTCCACGACAGGACCACCGGTAGATAGGCTACTTGTCAGCAACCCGCGATGGTAACGTTAGGCCACCGGCAGTCCGCCGTATAAATGAATAAAGAAAAGGTTGTCAAATCTGAGGCTCATTAGCCCAGCGGACTGCGGTAGAACCGATGTGCAAAAACTCAGCGGTCCGCCGGCGACAGCGAAACCGGTGGGCCGCCGCCAGCCTATAGAGTGTCCCAGTGACTTCCGTTTTACTTCCGCTACAAGGGACCCGTCTTTCAAAAAAATATGAACGGGAGTTAATGGAGAGATAACAATTATTTTTTGGTCCAGTTTGAATTGTGCCACGAATTTCACATGATGTGTGTGAATTTAAAAGATAATTTTTCACGTCAAGAAAGTACTGTTGTTCGATAGACTTCAAAAGTTATGTTGGTTTTGTAGGAATCCGCTCAGTGGACTACATCTCTCGTCTCGAACGATGTACGTCACCAACGTAATGAAACGATAAGATTAGAAGCTAGCTGATAGCTGTTATGCTAGTTAACGTTGCATGTTGCTGCCTGCTGTCACTTAACAGTATGTAATGTACAGTCTATGGACGAATACAACTTACCTGATGTGTTTAATCCTCTGACTCATGGTATTTTCATCGGCAAGGAAATCCCAATTAAGACCTGTTGCTGGTATGCTTGTACAATCTAGTGTGGCTGTGAATGAGCTAACGTCACTAGCGCGACTGATGGGTTTGTAGTCGTTGGAATTACGATCTTTCACAATGTTGAAATTCAATAGTTACGAAACAACCGGCAAATGTCTTTACATGAAAAATTGTCTTTAAAATGGACAAACATCATATGAGTAATTCAAGGCACAAGTCAACCGGGACCAGAAAATAATTTCTTTTTCGCCATAGACTGGCGTTCAACATTTTTTGAAAGATAGGTCCCATGGAGGCAAGTGGAAGTGGCGTCACTGGGACACTCTATTGCCATCTGAGTGGTTAACTTTGCTGGCTAGCTAGCCAGCTAGGTAGTTCCTATCTGACGAACGAGTTGTGTGACAACAGCATTCTTATGGAAACGTTGGTGCTGTTGCGAGTTGCTGCACTGGTTTGAATCCACAGTTTACGTGTTTAATTACACAATAAAACGTGTTTTGCAGTAAGTTGCTGGTTTGTAGAATGTAGCACTAGCGGCTAACCCAGTCTCGTTGCGAGTCCTGGCTCTCTCTGCCGACAGCCTCCCTCCCTCTCGCCGCCAGCAATTTTAAACACGTAATACAAAAAAACATGGCTGACTTGGATGTGGGCTGAGCTTGATGTCAAGCCCCGCCTTCCCGCAGGCTGCAGCGAGAGGCTCCTCGACAATTTGCCTAGGATGTGGACCTAGCAAGCTGTATCATGGCAGCTTTGGCAAGGAAACCATCGCGAGTGTCGATAACTGGAGTAACTGAGTTTTTTAAAAGTTCCGTACATGTATGTTACCAGCGTAGCCTGATAAGTCTGACGGTTTTCGTCAGAAAAGTTTAGCGACCATATTGCGTTGTTAGCGATACGACCAGGCTTGGAATTTCACCATTCCGGGGGCAAGGCCACTTGGCCTTCAGTTGGGCATATTTGGTGGGGGGCACAAAGGCCACATGTCAGGGCACCAAGGCCAAAGTTAACTATAGCCTACAGTAGTAGGCTATAAAAATGATCGATCAAAGTTGTATTTAGCCTATTCACTGCAGTAGACCTGCATCACTGTATGAAACATTACAAAAACATGAAAAATGACATATTACATAGAACTGTAAATAATCTGATCATCTAATATTTACAGATATATAGGCTATATATAACATTTTTTTTATATTTGGCCTGTTATGTAAGAAATCATGTATTGAACAATTTAAGCACAGCTCAGCTTTAAGAAACTCAAATAGCCTAGATGTATGCTTAGCATTTTGTGATCATTAAGGCTACTTTCACAAACTCTTAGTCAGCTGTCCTCTGATTTACCAATATCTAGGCGATATTTGTAACATTTATTTTGTATTTGGCCCGTTATGAAATCATGTGGAACAATGTAAAAGCCCAAATTTGGAGACATCCATGTATGTCGAACTTTACTGCAAATTCAAAACTGGATTACTCTGGAACGGCTAACTGTACAGGGGACTGCTTTACGCCTTTGTGTTCGGTAAGGTCTCCTGTTTATTCTGATATATGGTTTGTCATGTGTTAAAAGAAGGGTTCGTAAAGTATTCCACCGAGATGAATGGGTAGGGAGATCATGGGACGCAAAACCTTCAGTAGAATGTATGATTAAATTGAATTATATTATTTACTTTTCTCGCGAACCGTTCAACACAGCAATTATCGGCTAACATCGTTTAAAAGCTGAGAAAAAGCTCTTTCATGTGATACTTGTGATGTCTGTGTGATGAATAGGCTACTTCGCGAGTAGTTCAACTGAAAAAGGGTGAATTTGGACGCACTTTCTTTCTTGCACTGTCACTTTCTCCACTGCGTAAAAGACTAAATTAATTTGCGCCGTGAATGCTAAGATTATTTTGACAGGCCACAGGCTAAATAAAAATCGCTATTAGTATGACGCAAAGCAGAATATTGAAAGAAGGGGGCACCAAGGCCACCTTGGCCTGTAAACCTCTGATTTTCAAAGGGGCCTCACGGCCAATGCAAGGGGCTACGACGGCCGTGGCCGCCGTAAAATTCCTACCCTGGATACGACGTTATCATTAAGCAACTAGGATCTACACGAGACTAGGGTGAAAGAGAACCTTCAAGCCGCGGAACTTGTCTCTTTCCGTTGATAAGACCGGGCGGACAACCCGAACAGTGGCAACAATTTGGCCTACCTTACTCTCCGACGTTTACCAGCTACTATGCTACATGGAAACCCCCGAGACTTTGGTGAGATGCGTCCAACTCAGTTGAAGCGAACGTAAGGTAGGCTAAGCTACTAGTCTGTGACTGCATCACATGTTAAAGTTGTGGCGAAGTGAATGACTAGCTACCCGTGCATGGATACGGAACATCGAAAATCGGCACCTGAAAGCAACAGTCAGGTGCAAAGTAAAGTGATTATAAAGGCTGATCAGAGAATGTCTAATAAGGGGAGAACTGCCACTCTCGGAAAACTTCCGGTTTCTGAACTGGTTGCAGTTCCTTCTGTGGTTCCACATGAGGGCGCTCGTCCACGAGTGCAGAATGCATGGAGGTCTATGGAGCTGTACCCCTCAAAATCCACTTTTCTTGGGATATATTTTTTTTTCAAGTAATTTGAGTATTGCATTCGAAAGGGGAGGCAAAGAAAATACACTTGGTGGAGTATTATATTTTTTAAAGTCACTTAATTGTTCTAAAAAGCCTTTCAAACGTGTCAATGATGTCATTCATTAGCACAATGCTAGCGTGTTATGTGCAACAACGACCCAACCTGTAAGAAATCAAAAGGACATAAGTACTCGTTCATTCAACTTTTGACCTATAACCCATGTTGAAGTTATACAAACTACAATCAAATCTGAGATTTGTCAACGACAATCAGGTGAAAGAGACAAATTTAGCTGTCTAGCTCCATTGACTCCCATTCATTCTGCACTCATGGCGATCGCCCCCAGTAGAACTCTGGTGGAACTGCATCCAAAATTCGGTACAATGGGACTTAATACGGAGTGGCAAGGCTCTCCGTAGACGGGCTCTGGGCTGATGCAGACTGGTGATTGGTCGGAAGTAATGAATGAATGAGTGACGCATGCATTGAGTCTTCCTGACAGAAGCTAAATGCTTTGAGAGTCTGCCCAAATAACGTTATATATCTGATCTGGGTAGTTTCGTCAATATTTAAAGGAACACGCCACCCAAAATCAGTAGTGATATATGTTCTTACCGTAACTTTCACGAGTTGAGTCGTACCTCTCCCGCGTCGGTAGGTGCACTCAAACGCTCTGTCGCGCGGCGCGAATGTGTTAGCATGTTGCTATGCTAGCGGGCTCTGCCGTGGCCGTAGAGAGAGGCACATAGCAGTATTCAAACACCTCCACGTTTTACCTACTTAAATACAGTTGCACGAGTAGTTGATGAAAAATGTTAGGGCACACAACATGAAACGTGACGATTTTCCAAGCGAATAAACATGAGAACTACAATGTGTGGCGCAATAGCACTTGGGAGTACTTCGACCTAGCGTGGTAATATTATTAACACCTAATTGTAGATCCTATCCACCACAGAGTTTAGAATCCATGCTGGATCGACCCTCAGCCTCTCCCTCCCCTCTGAGCGAGAGAGGCACACACACTAGAGATGCGCTGATGGGCTATTATTTCAACCATAACTGCATAGCAAAACTTATCATCCATCAGCCATCCATCAGCACCAAAGTTTGTTGACCAATTTTCAAAACGGCACCTGCCCACCATCCGCTGGTTGTTTTAATGTAGGCTATATGGGTGATGCAGCGCTGCTGACGTGAGGCTAGAAAGCCCTTGCCTGTTCTAGAAAGACTGATCTAATGCAGCAAATATATTAAAAGGCAAAAGTCGTACATTGGCTAGGCCTATCCCCAGAATATCAGCAGCAAACGCAGTCTCTGTCGCGCAAAACAGTCTCCAAATAAAACGCACATCGGCCTGTTGCCTATTCTGCCAGCTTGTGACAATATATCGTCCAAAATGCTTGATTGCATTGCATTCTCCACATTTTTAGCTACATTTTCATGTACCACATCAGCATTTTTGTTCAGTGAATCTTTTGTAAATTGCTTTACAATTACCGTCGGGCCTATAGGCCTATTGCCTGGCTTGCCTCAGCTTCGGTCACGTCCTTTTACATTGTAATAAAAAACGCAATTTGCCACATAATTTCAGCATGCTCCTGGCCTACTAATTAATGCCTATTGTACTTTATTTTTTGCAAAAAGAAAGAAATCCTTGATAAAATAACAAGTCATTCACATTATAGGCTACTTTACACACTGTTATGTCAGGTTGACTGACAAGCCTGTTCTGAAAACTCCCATTCATTTTGACTGCACGAGCGCGTCTTTTTCAGACAGACATTGCAATTCATTTTATAGCAGGCCATCGGACAAATATGACGCCTCGATATTAAAGAAACTCCGACTCCATTCATTCTGAAAGTCCACCGCACAACAATGCAACGTGCATGTTCACATTTTTAGTAACAACCGCCAAACTTGCTTGCTTGCCTTACACATCTAAGTTTTCCGACTATTTTTCTTACCTTCTTTTTCCGCTGTGGATGTTAGTGAGTTTGTAGAAGTTTTAGCTCTTATGTTCTGCCCGATGTCATTTCTTAGTCATATCACTCTCTGTCTCTCTTTTTAAATGCCTATTCCCTGAATGGTAGGCTACAATTATGTGTTTTATATATAGGCTAATATCTAAACAAAATAACCCAGGCAGTCTCATCTAGGATATAACACAGGTTGAAGTTGGTTCTATTTAGGGAGGTGAACATCTGTAGATGACTCAGAAATGACATCGGAAGACAAGGAGTGAATATGGCAAGAGGCAAGCCGAAGTCTGCTGACAAGGGCCCGACGGTAATTGTAAAGCAATTTACAAAAGATTCACTGAACAAAAATGCTGATGTGGTACATGAAAATGTAGCTAAAAATGTGGAGAATGCAATGCAATCAAGCATTTTGGACGATATATTGTCACAAGCTGGCAGAATAGGCAACAGGCCGATGTGCGTTTTATTTGGAGACTGTTTTGCGCGACAGAGACTGAGTTTGCTGCTGATATTCTGGGGATAGGCCTAGCCAATGTACGACTTTTGCCTTTTAATATATTTGCTGCATTAGATCAGTCTTTCTAGAACAGGCAAGGGCTTTCTAGCCTCACGTCAGCAGCGCTGCATCACCCATATAGCCTACATTAAAACAACCAGCGGATGGTGGGCAGGTGCCGTTTTGAAAATTGGTCAACAAACTTTGGTGCTGATGGATGGCTGATGGATGATAAGTTTTGCTATGCAGTTATGGTTGAAATAATAGCCCATCAGCGCATCTCTAGTGTGTGTGCCTCTCTCGCTCAGAGGGGAGGGAGAGAGGCTGAGGGTCGATCCAGCATGGATTCTAAACTCTGTGGTGGATAGGATCTACAATTAGGTGTTAATAATATTACCACGCTAGGTCGAAGTACTCCCAAGTGCTATTGCGCCACACATTGTAGTTCTCATGTTTATTCGCTTGGAAAATCGTCACGTTTCATGTTGTGTGCCCTAACATTTTTCATCAACTACTCGTGCAACTGTATTTAAGTAGGTAAAACGTGGAGGTGTTTGAATACTGCTATGTGCCTCTCTCTACGGCCACGGCAGAGCCCGCTAGCATAGCAACATGCTAACACATTCGCGCCGCGCGACAGAGCGTTTGAGTGCACCTACCGACGCGGGAGAGGTACGACTCAACTCGTGAAAGTTACGGTAAGAACATATATCACTACTGATTTTGGGTGGCTTGTTCCTTTAAGGTGTGTGTTCTGGCATTCACATGAACACGTATATCTTTGTTGATTAACCAGACGTAGATAAACCAGCACAGCCCACACAACAATGACCGCTGGAACGGGCATGTTTCTGAATGAAAATAGTAGCAGGCTACTACCGGTAGACACGTCGGCGCTGCGCGTGACGTAGGTGAGCACGTTCGCTACGCTAATTTGCATATAGTGGTGTCTCAATTCATAGGGAAAGATCGATCATCACCTCCACTTCCCTTGTCGAGGGGGCTTTAATGTTGAGGGCAATCAAAACCAAGTGGAAGTTTTAAGGGGGGAGAAATGGGACGGACCCTTGGTTAATCTATTATTCATGCTGGGGTTGGAGGAGCTGGTAGGGGGACAGTAAGTGTTCTTAACAGTCTTCTGTAATAAACTCTGGGTTCGCTAACTACGTTGTTGGTGCTTGTTTTATGTGTAGGGACCCTGAGCAAGCTACGTTTTAATATTGCGAGATAGGGCATTTCATCTTCGTGGAGGTCTGCGCTCTCGAGTGGACTTATTAGCATATTAAAATTATTGGACTTGAGGGAGGAGAGAGGGTGGAGTGTAGTGCTTGTGCGCTTAATTTCATGTTAATTGGGATACAAAGAAAAGCTGCATGGAATGCTCCATGCGCACAGTTTCAATCATCACATTTTTTTTCTGTTTACACTACTTTTCAGGTTTGCATGTTCGCAATGTTTCAGTCCCTCCAGGATTTCGCGAGGATTTTTTGAGATTGTTGCAACCTAAAATGCCTGATTTTGCGACAACTTTTCTAAAAAATTGCGATGGAAGTTGCGGTGTTTTTAGCTGTTTGTTGCGGAGAAATTGCGGGAGAAAGTGAAAATTGCAAAAATAGTTGCGATTTTTTTTTTAAATTGAGGGCAATTAAGGTTAGTACGACCAAAATCACACTGATCATCTTGATGCTTATTAAAAAGGATAAATAAAGGTAAATAGTAAGGATTACAGAAAATCAAAGTAGTAAAGTATTTGGTAATTCATAGTAAGTTCATATCTTTTTAATATTGCATAGTCTGTGACCTGCATAATTACTAATAGCCAAGTAAGTATCTAGTAATTTCATATTGATTTAAACTATTTGACTACACTTCTCTTAAATGTCATTACATTGGTGGTGTGTCTAATTGACAGCCTGCCACTTTAAGTAGCCTACATTTCTGAGTGGATTGGAAGGCTTACATCTCACTGTGTTCGGCTACGAGTGTAAATAACTTTTTGCGTTAGTGCATTGCGATATGTGGATGCAATTTGGGATGTCTTCTGTAATTAGTTAAAATAAATGTAAAAAAATAACTCGAATGAAATCATTCTTAGATCATAGAAGAGGTAAATGTCTTGCAATGGTATTCATTTCTATGATTTTGGTAGCACTATTTAAACTAAGCCCACAAGCTAGCAAACATGACCCAAGCTAAAAGGACATCTCCAGATGTTAACGTTTGCCAATGGGTTGCATAGCCTACTCAAATGTCAGTAAACCATGTAGGCCTTAATTAACTTACTTTCATAGCCTAGGTAGGTTAGCAACACCAGGTTGAGAGATGCAAGTAAGCAGATCATTAACGTTAGCCTTCTAGTTCCGTGTTTTTCAACCACTGTGCACACTAGTGTGCTGTGAGAGATCATCAGGTGTGCCGCAGAAAATTATCCAAATGTCACTCACTGGTCCAGAAATGCAACTGTTGCATCAAATAATTTATAACCACATGTTCTCATTGATTGATTGTATGATTGCACTATTTGTGGTATGCAGGCATTGTACAACGGGGGCCCCATATCCAGTATTCAGAGAATCATCACATATCCAGTTCATAACAACAATTAAATTAGATATAGTCACCTACAAATAAAACAGAGGGTGCTTGTTTTATTGAGCAGGTCTTGCATAGAAGCCATAATAAGGCCATATCTGTGTATTATTTGAAATTTTAGGCTATGGTATGTTTATTTTTTCTTCACACAGGATGTTAGTGTGCCGTGGGACATTTTAAGTGTCAAAAGTGTGCCGTGGCACAAAAAAGGTTGAAAAACACTGTTCTAGTTATTGTCATCAAAACTGCAAAGGAACGAACAAGTTAAGTCTCTGGTGTCTGCAGAAATGAGTGTGGCATCTGGCTCAAATATTTTGCGCGAGGGACTGTTGTGGTAGGTGAAATTTCACGTGGAAACTATAATAATTGGTCAAATTTGCAAAAAAGTTGTGGTATTTGGGCAAAATTGCGAGGTCGCCCAGAATTCGCGGGGATTTGCTGAATTTGCGTTAATTGTTGCGATCGCAACATCGCAAATTGCTGGAGGGACTGATGTTTTAGTATGAAATCCACGCAAGTCTTTGTATATGAGGCCCCTGGGGTTCACTCTTTATTACGACATCCCGTTATTACGACAACCCTCTAGTACGACATGCCTCTATTTAGAAATGCCCCTACTCCGATTTTTTTTTAGTACCGCTATTCCAACATTACCAATCCTTATTTTCAATTTATCTCTGCAGTTCCTGTATCCTATCAAATTCCAACATCCTAGATGCATGGATGAGCTGTAGTCTAGTCATGTCATCTGCAGCTACATCAACAATCCACCCGCCATCCACTCCAAACAATGTTTTTCCCAATAATTGATATCGGCACACATTTCAGTCAAAACCTCAGGTGATTTTGAACTGGCCATGTGAATAAATGTTACACATTATGTAAAACACAGGTAACTCTCCTCATTTTATTCTCTAAGCTCTCAGGGGAAAACGGTCGGAAGCTCCATGCATCAAACAAACTCTGTGTGCAGGCCAACTATATTAATTAATTAACGGCCGTCAATCAATGACCAATTGCGCAAAGACGGGCGGAATTCTTACGCCCCCGAAGGCCTAAGCCACTTCAGTGAACGTTCAAATAACCCCCAGAGTTGGACAGTGTCCATCAGGGTGTTCAAACTGAATGTGCGATATATTCAAGTTGCTTATATTGCATTTTAGAGGACAATGATAACGCCATGTGCAACGCATTTTGGCTTGCCAGCAGGTTGGATAAACTCAATTTACTAGGCTACACAATAATGTAGGCTAGGAATATATCTTTTATATGTCATGCGTGCAGTTGTTGAATTGCACATAACATGTCTGCATATTTATTTAGTCTTCTTTCTCTCGACTCTAGGCTAGCGCATGCATTATCATGGCCCTATAATTGTGCAAAGACAGGCGGGATATCCTACACTCCTTTTACAGTAAACCACTTCACAACGAACGTTCAAATATCCCCCAGAGTTCAGTGTCCATCAGTCCCAAGCGTGAATTGGGTGTGTGAAGGGCCGTATGTCTCGCAGCAACTGCGATAACCTTGTTTCTTGAAGGCTATCCTTACCTCCAGATATCCACATCTAATGAGGGTCGGCGACTATCTAATACCCAATACTATTTGCAATACCCTCGATATACATATGTTGGAAAGCTATGCTATTCAAAACAATTCGTAGGTATCCATACTCAAGTCTAATTACCACCAGGCACAAATAATCATCACCTAGGTTAAATCCTCTCTCTCTCTCCAAAATCTCCTCCTCTGAGATGCACGCGCTATAGGTTATAATTTAGGCTACCCGACATTTCAAATGTGACTCTGTAATCAACTTTTTTAGCTCTTAAACACGAAACATACACTGTTCAACGGAGCTGGTGTGTGTGAGGCGCACTCTTGGACTCCTTGAGACACGACTAACCTTTCGGTTGAAGTTATTGTGCGTAGGCTATTATAGAATCCAATTCTGTTGCCGCTGCTATTTATCAATGTAGCCTTTTATTGTTTATTTATTTTTTGCCATGAATCATCTGAGCTGTGATGAAATCGTGTGTTGTTTAAAGTTGGGATTACTGTAGGCCTAGGCTATACTGCCCATATTGGAATAAAAAAATAAAGGCCCACCCTAGGCCTACTTCGCAAAAGTCCACTCTGTTAAAAAATCCTGTTAATGACCTCGTGTCGGAATGGCAGGATGTTTGAAAAAAAAGTCAAGTGTCGCTACTCCGACAATGGGGAAAAAAATTGTCGCAGTAGTGGGACGCTTGAAAATTAATGTTAATGCCGCCACTTCGACAATTAGAAGCCAATGTCTAAGTAGCGGCATGTCGGAATAGCTGCATGTAACCTGGTGGTTCCAACTTCTTCCATTTATGGATGATGGAGGCCACTGTGCTCATTCGGACCTTTAAAGCAGCAATTTTTCTGTACCCTTCCCCAGATCTGTGCCTCGAGACAATCCTGTCCCGGAGGTCTATGTAGGCTACATACAATCCTTCGACATATTGCTTGTTTTGTGGTCTGACATGCACTGTTAACTGTGGGACCTTATATAGAGAGGTTTGTGTCTTTCCAAATCATGTCCGATCAACTGAATTTACCACAGATGGACTCTAATTAAGCCCTAGAAATATCTCGAGGATGATCAGTGGAAACACAATGCTCAACCTGAACTTGATCGCAAATGCTGTGAATACTTACGTACAAGTGATTTAAGTTGTCATTATGGGGCATTATGCGTAGAATTTTGAGGAAAAAAATTAATTTAATCCATTTTGGAATAAGGCTGTAACATAACAAAATGTGGAAGAAGTGAAGCGCTGTGAATCCTTCCCGTCTGCACTGTATCTATATATCTATCTACACCAGCCGATGTAGGAACAGAGCGACCTGCATCATGACAGACTCCACCCACCCTGCGCAGACTGTTTTCCCACTTCCCTTCAGGTAGAAAGCTGTGTAGCATCCAAAGGGGCAGGCGAACGTTCGGAGTGCGTAGACACTATGGCGGATTTGAGGCTAAATAGTATACCAGTTTCACCTAGCCATCCCATTGAACCCCGTTCAATTTGGCGCCACTTGGCCATCAAATAACGTTACAGCTGAAGCGTTTTAAGCCTTTATATGAACTTTTTCTATTTTCGGAGTATCACATTGGTGTCATAACCTCGTAACTGACTTACCGGCTGAGTAATAAAAGTTTTTCCGAAATCAATGCTAACGTGACGTAATTTACTTAATGACCATGCGACCAGAGCGGGTGAAAGCGTCGCACAGGAGCAAACGTGTGCACGTGCACAGGGGACCTCAGCCATGAATTTAGGCTAGATTATGCCCGGTGCTTCTGTCTGTTCATTTGCGGCACAACTGAATGGTGTTATGGAACCGCGGACCGAAAGAAAAATAAACTAAATGTTTTCCTGATCAATAAATACTTCTTAATTCATAAAATATAGAGGCATAACATTAGGTGGAAGTGGTATGCTATGCGTGCTCATTCAATGTGTATGCGTGTTTGCGAAAGTGAAACTGACCCGTGGGTAGGTGAATGAAGTGGATTCCTGCAATGTTCATGAAAACAGCATAGCGATTGGATAGCCTAATAAATTGCGACTTGTTGTAGGCCAGTAGCTTATATCGTAGCAAATAGCCTATGGCGATGCCGATGACAGATAGGCCTACACTTATTTCACTCGTCTCGCTGGAGTGAGCATAATGTAGGCTGTTGCGCAAAGAAATTAATTAGGGAGATGATCTGCATCTCCATTTACCAAACGCTATAGTTTTGCTAACATCTCCACTATTAACATGAAATTTGTCTCCATGCAAGGTAGTGTCAAGCAGCAGTGAAGTGAAAACCTTATCATGCAGGTAGCCAATGTTCATGTCACCGGAGTCAGACAGAAAACGGGCCCTGCTTGCTCCGGTTTTTCCGGGGGAGACACCCCTGAACCCCCCATAATATGATCAGCACCACCTGGACGCTGTCAGACTGATCAACTCTATCTGAATTTAAAACACAGGTGCAGTTCCCATCATGACCAGATGGTGTCGCCTGCGCACCATGTCTGAATGTGAAGCACAGGTGCAGTTCCCATCATGACCAGATGGTGTCATCTGTGCACCGTGTCTGAATTTGAAGCACAGGTGCAGTTCCCATCATGACCAGGTGGTGTCGCCTGTGCACCGTGTCTGAGACTGAGGCACTGAGAAAGAGAGGGGTGATGAAATATGATGAAATTAGTTTCAAATGTGTGTGTGCGTGCAAAAAAGTAAGAAAATCATATTGCATATTGCATTTCACACGTGTGTGCAGCCTCTGGTATGTTGACACTTTTCCCCAGCCTTTGCTGTCAGGGTGCACGCACAGTGTGTGAGGCATGTATCTTTATAAGTGAGTAATCACTGTATGTGTATTGGTTGCCTTTGGACGGCAGCTGTGAATGCCTCAATATGTTTTGATTGTGGGTGAATATGTTGTGCATTTTGATTGGGCATATTGGGAATAGTGTGTGCGTGTGTGTCTACTGTATTGTGTGTGTGTGATGTGTAGGTGTGCATGATGTGTGTGTGTGTGTGTGACATCTTCCATCACTGCTGGGTGTTGTGCTGAGGCTCCAAAGTCTGAGACAGGTGGAATCATGTGAGCAGTGATGTCATTACTTGTGATGTCATAATTCCAACTCATACTCACATACATCACTGCTGTGCGCATTTCTTAGAAACTTGTCACCAACACACACCTGCACGGCATCATTGTGCCCCCACCCACACACGCACACACACACACACAAACTGGTTTAAATGTCTGCTCTCATACACAGACCAGGACTACACCATTCTCATGTTACCATGGAAACCCCATGGTGCCGTCAGACTGATGTCTCCCTGAAAACCCTTTGCAGTCCAGTAACTCAATCAGACTAAAACCTGTGGATAGGTAACAGATTGAAAAAGTGGACAGGCAGATTAAATTGCTGGACAGGTAACAGACTAAACTAAACCAGTGGACAGGTAGCCGACTGAAGCAGTTGGGGTGTGTGTATTAGGCCCATTGGTTTCCCTTTGGATGTAGATGTCCCGTGATGGCCTAATCAAAGATGATGAGAGAGAGGGGGGGGCAGGTGGATAGGGGGATTGACTGAGAGAGAGAGGGGGATCGACAGAGAGCGAGGGGGATTGACTGAGAAAGAGGGGGGGCAGGTTGAGGGGGGGATCGACTGAGCTCAGGTGCAGTCATGACCTCGCAGCACCTCTAGCACCCACAGGACAGGTGTGTCAGTCTCTCCCTGTGTGTGTTGTGCACCTACAGTCAGTAATCTCTGTAGTAGTCTCTGTATCCTAGTGAACCTTTAACCCAGATATGAACGCAACGATCCGTCAGAATCACTCTTTGTTAGACAGTCACACCATATCCGCTTTCACACACACACTGACCTCTGCCCTACATTGGTTATAATACAGCCTGATAGCATACATAAATCAACACATCATATCAGCTATCAGCTACACACACACTCTCTCACACACACAGGCCTTTAGAGCACCAATCTGAGTGTGCTGATTCACCTGTGTAATTAATCCATGTGGTGCCCAGTGCGTTGGCCTGCTGCAGTGCTGTAAGATATGGGCTCACTAATGGGTTAATAGGACAGCCTGATCCTACTGCTCCAGATAGCTCTACTAATGTAGCACACTACTGTTAGGAGCTGTCTTCATGATGCACACTAATGTTAGGAGTAGACTTCATGATGAACTCTAATGAGCCGTCTTCATGATGCACACTAATGTTTGGAGTAGACTTCATGATGCACACTACTGTTAGGAGTTGACTTCATAATGCACACTAATGTTAGGAGTAGACTTCATGATGCACACTAATGTTTGGAGCTGTCATCATGATGCACACTAATGTTTGGAGCTGTCTTCATGATGCACACTAATGTTTGGAGTAGACTTCATGATGCACACTACTGCAAAGTATACAAACTACTCTTTTATCAGCACTCCTAGGACTACTGGGAGGGGTAGTGGAGTGGCTTTGGCCTATAAGAACAATTTGAAACTATGCGTACTCCCTGTGGGGACCTACACCACCTTCGAAATCCAGTGGTGGACTCCAACTCAACTCCGTTAGTGTGCCCTGGTCTACAGGTCCCCGAATACTAATAAAGACTTCATAACAGAATTCTATAACTTTTTATCACATCATATCACTTTATAAGATCGTTTGTTGGTTTTAGGTGATTTTAATATCCATGTCTGTTGTCCAGACAAACCTCTTCTTAAGGATTTCTGTCACATGCTGGATTCATTTGGTTTTATGCAACATATTGATCAGTCCACCCATGTCCTCGGCCACACCCTTGACTTAATTTTAACCTATGGCCTGTCCATTCAAAATGTGAATATTGAAGACGCATACTATTCTGATCAACAAACCTATTTTTTTCGAGGTTAACATATCTGACCCCTAGCGTATTGCCAAACCCTCAGATACCTTTTCTCGCTTCATTAACTCCAACACTGCAGAACAATTCACTGACTGCTTTCTGGCTAACGATGTTGCAACCTTTATTTTAACTGTGAATGAGCGCTCCCTTAGCGCAGATGAAATGCTGTCTCGTTTTAACTCCTCCTGCTCAGCAATTTTAGATTCCATCGCTCCCCTCAAGCACAGACGTCCAAGAGTGAAATCCCAACCTTGGCTGGACGACACGACCAGCTCCCTCAGGCGGAGAGCCGAGCGGAAGTGGAGGAAGGACCGCCTCAGTGTCTCCTTCCACATTTTGTCCAGCCGCTGCTTAAAAAACACAACTTAGATGCAAAGTCTCCTAAAAACTATCGCCCGATCGAGCCATTTTTAAACTCTGCTGGTATTTTAGAGCACGACACAGCACTAAGACAGCCCTGTTACAGTTTTTCTCAGTCAATTTGGTGCTTTTCTCAGATCAGAATGAAAATTCTCATAACTATTAGTTCAACCTCCACAACATTTAGTCATTTGTGCACATCATAGTAGCAATTTCTCCTTCCTCTGAACAAATTGCAAATACTTTTGGACATATATCAGTTGCTTTCATACAATTATCTGCTGTTTTATGACATTATCATTTGCTTATGTCATGTCAGTCAAAATGAACTATACTCATGAATGCTGAATAGTCGTTCCCAATAAAACTAATAGTCTTCATTTCATTGCTTGAGTCATTTCATACAAAATTGCTGAACTAGTTATCAAATTCTGCCACAATGCTGTAGAATTGCAAAGAGCATATACAGTAAAAATGTGAAATGTACGTATTCAGTGTCTTGTACTCACTTACTCTCCTAACTACAGCAATGTGTAACTTTACTGTAGTTTTCAAATGGCTGTACAAGTGTATAGTGCTGTCTTGAGCATGTTCAGGTAGTGTCACCGAGTTCTGACCTTTTTTTGCATTAGAAAACACTGAGAGAATAAACTGTCATAATGAAAACATGACAAAGCCATTTGAATATCTTGTTCATAAACGATGGTGTCAAGACTTTTCATTTTGATGACACTGACAGTTTCATTGACATGAATACTTGCTTTTGAGGAATGGACTATCCATTTTGAGCAAGTGATGTGCTTTAGGTTTTGCAGTTTGCACTAATTGTTTTGAGAAATGCACTAACTGCTGTGCAAATGTTAATAGTGATGTGAAAAAAGCACCAAAGCAACTGAGAAAAACTGTAAAAGTTACCAACGACCTGCTCCTCACCCTAGACTCTGGTGATAATGCCATTCTGGTCCTACTAGACCTTAGTGCTGCATTCGACACTGTTGACCACACCACTCTCTTGTTGCGCCTAGAGCAGTGTGCTGGTTTAAGAGGTACAGCTCTTAAATGGTTTGCTTTATATCCCAGCAATAGATCTTTCTCAGTATCCATTGGTCAGTTTTCCTCAACCTCCGCCTCTCTGTCATGTGGGGTCCCTCAGGCCCTCTTCTCCTTGTACATGCTCCCTTTAGGTAATATAATCTCAAAATATAACATTTCCTTCCACCTCTATGCAGATGATTTTCAACTTTACCTGCCACTCCGATCTAAGGACTTCCTCCAGACCCTTTCAGATTGTCTGGAGGAGATCAAAGTATGGATGGGAAATAACTTTCTCCAACTGAAAAACGACAAAACTGAAGTCATTGTTTTTGGTCCCTCTAAATCTAGAGTCTCCCCCGTGCCTAACCTGGGTGTTCTCTCCCCCTATGTTACATCCTCTGCCTGAAACTTAAGTGTCATCTTTGACTCTGAGTTCTGCTTTAATAAACAAATTGCTGCGGTGGTTAAGAACAGCTTCTACCAGCTCATCGCCAAACTGAAACCCTCTCTGTCTTTTAAAAAACCTGGAGAAAGTAATTCATGTTTTTGTTACTTCTCGGCTGGATTACTGTAATTCATTATACCAGGGACTTCCTCAGTCACTTATCTCACGTCTCCAGCTGGTCCAGAATGCGTCAGCAAGACTGCTGACCAGTTCTAAAAAACGGGAGCATATCACCCCCATCCTAGCCTCCTTCCACTGGCTGCCCATCCAGCACAGAATCCATTTTAACATTTTATTGATGGTTTTTAAAGCCCTAAACAATCTGGCACCATCCTACATATCAGATCTCATCCACCACTCAACCTCCAGATCCCTCAGATCCTGCAGCATGGGTCTTCTGCATGTCCCACGCTCCAGACTTAAGCAGAGGCGATAGAGCTTTTGCGGTAGCTGCACCACGCCTGTGGAATCAGCTGCCGCTTCCATCAGAGATGCCCCCTCTATCACTATTTTAAAATCTAGACTCAAAACGCTGGCATTTTTTGCCCTTCCTGATTGTTATTGATATTTGTATTATATTTGTATTTATGTATTTTTTAATTTGCACTTTGTACGACACTGTGGTCAGTGTAAACTGTATTTTATATGTGCCTTATAAATACATTTTACTTACTTACTTACTTACTTACTGTTAGAAGCTGTCATCATAATGCACACTAATGTTAGGAGTAGTCTTCCTAATGCACATAATGTTAGGAGTAGACTTCATGATGCACAAGCTGTCATCATGATGCACACTATAGAAGCTGTTTTCATGATGCACACTACTGCTAGGAGTAGACTTTATCTTGGGTGCAGTCCTCATCATGTAGACTATGTGTCAGGACTAGTCCTTGTCATGTAGACTATGTGTTAGTAGTCTTTATGTTTGGTTGAGGATTCTGATTGGCTGGCATTGAGAGGGGAGTCATTGATTTTGATTGCCTGGTTTTAAGTTCTGGTTCGTGATTTTGATTGGTCGTTCAAAGCCGAGAACTTTGTCCCTGATCCCCGTCTGTTTACTTGGGCCACTTGTTGCCATGACGTCTGCCTAGCAACAGCATCTCTGGGCCTGATGAAGTGAATGACCTATATCACATGGCAATCATTCAACACACACAGCACCCAGACACACACACACACACAGTCATCTGATGATGTTAAATGCGTATTCCCTGTGTACTCACGCACTTCTACTCAAACAGACACACACACATCCATGGAGTCTCAGAGTTAGACTGCAGTTAACTCACACAGGCACACAAAACTCTGCTGACCGTTCAAAACTTGACTCACGTGTGTGTCACTCATGTGTGGGTGGGTGTGCGGGAGAAAGTCAGTGCATATGTGGTGTGTGTGCGTGCGAGAGAGAGAGAATGTGTGGAGAGGGGGGGGATGCTACTTTCCCAATCAGAATTGGCAGCCAGGGGTTTGAGCAGGATGAGTTCCAGAGTCACATCAGGAAAACCCGTTTGGTGTGTGTGTAGGGGGTGTTACCCCTTCTTACGCAAACTCCCTCTGTTGAGTGAGGAGGACAGTGGCAGCTACACTGAGTCAGCAGTGGCCCCTCGATCCCTAAACACACACACAGACGCACACACTCACATAAACACAGATGCATTTTCCTACACTCTCTACACTGTTAAATGTGGCTGTAGGTTTTGCAGTACAGTACAGCTAAATTCTACAGTATGATACAATATCATGTTTTTACAGCACAGTGTTGTAGTTAATGTTGCATTCTGGGTAATATTATTGACGCGGGAATATATTACAGTACATTTTCCCGCATACTGTAACTTTGCTGCCACCTTGCTGTAATATCGAGAACGAAGTTCTGCCAACCCGACGACTTTACTCCTCTTCTGAAGACATGACCCATAGTGGAATGAGAAATTTGGTGAGTTTGGTTTTCGGATTCATTAAGTAGTTTTACCCCGGCATTGTGTAGATTTTTGTTTAGTAAAAAGACGAGCATAGCTTGTTTGCTGGGAGCTGGTGTCGATAGCAAAGCATCTGGCTTAAGCATAGCTATAGCTTTAACAACAAGGTAGGCATAGCCTATTTGTTTAAATCAATCATCTAGTCCTCATCGAGATCATTTATAATCATCTAGTCCTCGTTATGCCTTCCTTTTAACTTGTGTAAGTTTACAGTTAAAAATATCGACTTGTTGAAAAGTACTGTATTGTCTGTTGTTATTACCAGCTAACTTCAAGGACTAGCCTAAGTAAATTGAAAACGATGTCGACGACTCTCGTCCCCACTTAGAGCAGACATTGACGATTCTCGTCAGATATTTTAGCACTTCAAAACTAATAGTAAATGTATTTGCCCCTTTTTAATAGTTGTCTTATATAATTTATTTTTCCATTTTACTATCCTGGCGACATACGTCTGTATATTGTGAAGTCTGTCATTATAGTCCGTTGGCTCTCGTCTAAGCACAGCTAACCCTAGTTTAAATTAACAGCAAGGTAGGCCTATGTGTTTAAACTAAGATCATCTAGCCTTCTTTATGCAGTCATTTTAATCTGTACAAATTTCGTATCGCGTATTGTCTGCTATTTAATGGACGATGATAATCTTGTCCACAAAGCCAGCATACACTGACTTTCGAAAATTATTTTAGTACTTCAAAACAGACAGTACATGTATTTGGCCCTGTTTAACAGTTGTCTGATATAGTTTATTTTTCCATGCTACTATCCTGGTGACATTACTAACGTATATTGTGAAGTTCGTCATGTATTTGTATATTTTTTTTCTGGATTAGAAATGGTCTAATATGCAAGGTAGCATCTGCTAGGCTAGAAAATGTAGATATATTTCTTTTATTTTTAGAGGGAAAATAAAAGAAATATATCTACATTTTCTTTTTTAAAACCTATCTTTTTGTAAACCTAGCTTTTGGAAATAATTTAAGAAAGTCTACAAGTGAGGTTGTCAACAGGGTTTTAACTTTTGCCTTTTTCTGTCTTTGTCTAGGAGTAGAGTGAGAAGAATTGACGGGTTTGAGCACAGTGCCAGACATCCAAGTATGTCCGTCCTTAACTGCAAGGGCTGCAGTTATTCGACCACTTTCTTACACACCTACATTAGACATGCAAGGTCACACCGAAATTTGGCTAATTACTGGTATGCATGTGGTGTTTCTCAGTGCTCATGCAGTTTTAAGAAAATGTAATGCAATATGTGTGTATATGTGTGTGTGTGTGTGTGTGTGGCTATAGATAGAGGAGGACCTGTGTTTCAAACTAATGTAATTAGTTGTTTAAATACTTGATTAAATACTAGCTCTGCTTTAAATTAAAATTATTGAAGCAACACCTTAATGTTCAAATCGTTGCCTTTGCAGAGAGTCTCGGTTGGTCTCTCTCTGTGTAGCAAAAGTTAATGATATTGTAATGTGTTTCAGTGTTTTTAATGTGTTTCAGTGTTTTTAATGTGTTTCAGCTTGTGTAAAATGAATGAAATATCTTCAAGAATGATAAATAAAAGTGTTTCATGTAAGATTGTTCTGTGTGACTTAACATTTCACTTGTTTAAATACTTAAACTGAATATTGTTATCATAATATGTAAGTGTTGGTTGATAGATAAATACATTGATTAATAAATAAATGCAATTGAGGAATACTAAATTAAATAAAAATAAAAAAACAGTAACAGTAACAAATAACAGTACTGTACTGTATAGTACAGTACAGTACAACCTTGTAGTAAAACAGCAATCACATGATTACTGTAAACTGTATTACAGTACTGTATCGCACCTTAATTCTACGGTAAAGTTCTGGCAACCGTGCTGCCTGTACTGTACTGTAATTTTACAGGGAATTTTCTAAGAGTGTACTACACTGTAACATATGCTCTCACACACATACACACACACCTGCATACAGGTATTCACAAAGCAACATGCTTCATATACTTATACAATGTAAACATAACATGACACACACACACACACAACCACTAAGGCTACAAGGGGATTGAGAGAGGGAGAGGGAAAGAGAGAGACTGCTACTGCAGCACAAGGGCAGGCGAGTACACATCTGTAGAAACTTATCCCACCCATAAGCCTGTCACACACAAACGCACACACACACACAAACAAACTGTAGTGTGAAAGTCGCTCAAACTCCAGAATGTACTGTATGTGTGTGTGTGTGTGTGTGTTCAATATGACAACCACTTGAACTCCCGGTTTACTCTGGTACAATTTGTGTTTGTGTGTGTGTGTGTGTGTGTTTGTTGGTCGTGTGGGATTCTGGTACTGATCATTTTGTTGTGATGGATGGATGATAGATAGATGGATGGATGGATAGATGATAGACAGATGGATAGATTGACAGATAAATAGATAGATAGACAGATAGATAAATGAATAGATGGATGGATAGATACGTAGACGGATGGATGATAGATGATTGATAAATGGATGGATAGACATAAATAGATAGATACATAGATAGAAAGATAGATAGATAGATACATAGATAGATAGACAGATAAATAAATGAATAGACAGATGGATAGCCGGATGGATGGATAGATGATAGATGGATGGATAGATCGACATAAATGGATAGATAGACAGATAGATAAATGGATACTGTAGATAGATTGATAGCTAGCTGGATGGATGGATAGATGATAGATAGATGGACAGCTAGATAGATTTTTGGATACACATTTTGCTCATTAATAATTTTTTCACAACACCACCAATTAGCAGAGATGATTCTCCCCGACTGGCTCCTTCACTATATGCCTCCTCTATTAGCAGAGATGATTCTCCCCAACTGGCTCCTTCACTATATGCCTCCTCTATTAGCAGAGATGATTCTCCCTGACTGGCTCCTTCACTATATGCCTCCTCTATTAGCAGAGATGATTCTCCCCAACTGGCTGCTTCACTATATGCCTCCTCTATTAGCAGAGATGATTCTCCCCGACTGGCTCCTTCACTATATGCCTCCTCTATTAGCAGAGATGATTCTCCCCGACTGGCTGCTTCACTATATGCCTCCTCTCCTGTTTGCCAAAAGTCAAAGTCAAAGTCAAAGTCAGCTTTATTGTCAATTTCTTCACATGTTCCAGACATACAACACTGTAAAACCCGACAAGTTAATTGAACTCAAAAAAATTGGTGAAACCGATTACACAAAAAAATTTAAGTAATAGTAACTCGGTTTTGCTAAGTCAAAGAAACTTACCTTTTTTAATTAGTCTTCACTAGCAAATTTTGAGTGTGTTCAACAAGGTTTTTTTAAGTTAAAAAAACATCAACTACATGAGTTCACGGTAATTAATAAAATTAAGCTTAGATAGCTTAATTGGATTTATTTATGTCAGCCTGAAATATTTCATTTTGCTTCAACCAATTCTTTAAATTAAATTTAATTAAACTTAAAAGTTTTAATTTCCAAAAAGTTGAACAAACTTGTCCATTTTGATTAGTTTCAAAAAATTATTAAAAAGGTTGACAAAGGCCAGTGAAATTCTTCTTAATCTTTTATTTTCATGTAAACCATGGAAACAAATACAGGTTGGAGTTCAGAACAGGGCTGTAGTGGAGGCTACATTCAAATAAACACAGTTTAGATCAAGGGCATAAAGACTAGATAGATAGATAGATAGATAGATAGATAGATAGATACTATCTATCTAAATAGATAGATATATAGATACTTTATGACAAATGCCTGACCAATGCTAGGAAATTCAACAATCATTTCAATCCAAAACAACAGGAGTCTTCTTTGGGCAGAGGGATGCATTTGCACTGTTCGTGCTGATCAGAATGAGTTCAACAGTAAGGTCCTCAATATCTGGGAACTCCGATTGAGAGACCTGAAGAAATGAACAAAGAACAATTGTGTGTTAATTGAATATCTAATAGGCATTACATGTCAAGTGATACCATGTCATATTAAGTTTAACATTTTATCTTCAAACTTTTCCAGGGCAGTTGCATTATTGAAATAATTACTTGAAATAATACTAAGTAACTTCCCTGGAGTTTCTTGGTGAAAAAACAAACAGAAAAACAAAAGCTTGAAATGTAACTCCAGCGTTATTCGACACATAGCCCTGTTGTTCGAGGTCACGGCTGTTCGTAAGAATAAAATTAAAAGAATTAAAAAAATTGGTGCAACATAGACTGAGTAGTGGCCCAGCAGCTATTGATAACCTACCAGGGAATTTGGCTTTAGTTTCAGTTCAGTTCAAATGCCTTGTTAGGTTAGTTTAAAGGGGTGGTTCAGGATTTTGGACATAGGACCTCATTTCCAAGTTACCAAGTGTGATATTACATTAATACACAGGATTAGGTGTTATAATCCCTTGTGCCAAGATCCAAGATAACAACACAAGTTGGAGACCGTTTTCAACACGTTTCATCCAGTCCTTCTAGTTGCAGAGTTCGCAGGTGCTAGGCTGGCGCGAGTCAACAGTATGTGTAAGCCTGCCACTAAAAACAGTCTTACCCACTCCATAGTACACCGAGGCAAATAAATATAACGCCTGAATAGACGAGGACTGGATGAAACGTGTTAAAAACGGTCTCCACTGATAAATATCACACTTGCTAACTTGGAAATTAGGTCCTATGTCCAAAATCCTGAACCACCCATTTAAGCTGCTGGACCAGTATTTGCTTTATGTTGTACTCAATTTTCTCATTGTTTTTCATTCTAATAGCATGCGTTGACCTCGAAACAACAGGCCATGGGTCGCTTAATGCCACAGTTACGCTTTAACTGTCATGTCAATAGAAAACATACTTACTTACATCCCATGTCTTTAGAAAAGTGGCATCATCCTCATGGAGGTAGAAAGGAAGGCCACGGAGCGCCACAGCACGTCGGATATTTACATCTGAGGATCCCTGCATGAGAAAACATGGAGTCAAGCCAGTTAATAACTACAAAATGCAATTCAATAGGATTACCTTTCTTTGATAGTACAGCTTCTGAAACCAAAGCATTCTTTTTATCTTAAGTCCATGGAGGAGTTGTAATCTACAAGACCTCTGCTTTCAAAGGGGGTCAAGCACTTGAATATAAGTCAAAGTATGTGGAAACAGGGCCATTGTTAGTAGGCGGTGTGCAATTTCGAGCAAAAACTCAAAATAGGGGGGTAAGTGTAAAGATTTAAAACACATTTGGTCAGAACCACACATGAAATGAATCTATTCCAAGTATTTGTACAAAAGAAATGCTTACCTGAGATTCCAACATGATTGCAGGCCACCACCGAACCAATAGGCTTTGTCTGCGGGGAAGAACGTCTGACTCCTTCTCAATGCCAATGTTGTTTGCATCAACTTCTGAATCTGTGAATTGAAGGACGAATACACATTTGAACATACTGACAATCTCTATTAGGACAATCCACCATCTCATGATGTCGCTTTAAATGCCACTTTAAATGCATCCTTAAATGGCCGAGAACAGTTTGCACATTAAATGGTTGTTTTCACCTACACAGCTGACATGCGAATAATACACATTCTGACTGAGCATGAACTGTGTGTGACCGTGTCAAATGAATTTAGGCTACTGACTTAAATGTGCAGACAGTCAGTAACATGACAGTGGACTAACGTTAATGGAGGAAACATTGCTAACATGCTGTAAACGATAATGTTGCAGGACCTGTGCCCTGTTATCAAGCAGTGCACCACAAAGCTTGCACTTCCAAGCTATTAGTTCATATTTTTAGTACTCACATTGGCAAATTGAGTTAGATCGCTGGCTGATCCAGCAAGTGCTGGCATACAGCAGCCAAATTCTTAGCCGCTAGTGCTAGCTAGTTCTAACTGGATAAAGTTACGTCACGTAGCCTAAGACAATATTTTCAAACATTCGGGTTTTTAAACAATATGATAAAGGACGTGCTTTAGGGTCAACATGCACCTCACTTTTCCACTTACGTTTAATTGCGGGTTTTCTCTCTTCTCGTCGTCTCCTCTCTCGTTTATTTTCACTGCTCTTGTTCTCGTCTCTTGTCATCTGCTGGTCGACCGTTGCCGGCGTCGCTTGTCACTCGGCGTTGGCTAGTTGGTGCTGTACACAAGGTCCACGTATGACAGAAGATCCGCCTACAAATTTGCTACAATTTGCGTGGGGAAGTTTCCCACGCTTTCTATTTTTTCAAATGACTTAAAGCAGACGAGTGCTGTCAACTTAAAAGTTCAAATTTGTTCAAGTAACACAGACGATTAGAGTACTATTAACTTTTTTTCATTTTTGAGTGTTTACAAATCAAAAACATTGTTTTACTTGTACTGTTCGGTTTTACAGTGAAAGAGATCGAAATTGCCACTCCTTCCCCCGTGTTTTTTTTAATAAATATGAACTTTTGTTGTGCATTTTAGCGTACATACACACACACACACACATACACACACATCAAATCTGTAAATGAAGGCCCTGGAGGCCCTTCAATCGTGCGCCTCCTCCTTCACTCCTTCTCCTGCGTGCGCCTCCACGCGTGTCCTTGTGTGTCCTGGTCATTATCAGCGCTGTAAAGTGGACTAAAGGTGTCCAGTGGTGAAACCCCACTCACTGAGCATCAGCGCACACTCCAGTCCTCGATTCACAAAGTGCTCAGCTCATTTATTAAAACATACACACACACACACACACACTGGCAGGGTTGCATTGCATCCTCCTCCATAAGAGTCCCTGTAGAGGTTGCATAACTCCAGTGTTCTCCGGGACCCAATGTGTGTGTGTGTGTGTGTCTGATTGATGAGGTGTCATAGAGTGGGTTAAGGGGGCTTGGCATAGAGGGTTTCTGCGTGGGTCACTGTGGCTTAACAGTTAGTAGTTACCACTAAGGGGTAGCAGTAGTTAGCAGTTACTACTAAAGAGTAGCAGTAGTTAGCAGTTACCACTAAAGTAGATGGGGATGTTAATGGTTGCTTGTGTCTCGATGTGTGTGTGTGTGTGTGTGTGAGGTCGTGTGAGAGTTGACCCGTAGGGTTCTTATGTATGAGGAGTGAAAGAGCATTAAGGGGCATTAGAACACTCAGGCCCACACTTACGTTCCCATTCTCCCACTCGTGATGATGGTGTGTGTGTGTGTGTGTCTGTGTGTGCATCTGCATGTATATACGTGTGAGTGTGTGTGTGTGTGTATCTGTATGTGTATCTGTGTGTGAGA
>NW_027468657.1:15999933-16004933 GCF_046254945.1 Alosa pseudoharengus
CATTGCGAAACAAATACACCTGAAGTGGGCGCAAAAGCATTAGTACATCTGCCCCTCTGTGTTTCAGTGTTATTCTACAAGTTACTATGCACTGAGTAAAATCCAATATGCATTGAACTGAATTGAAATTGAGAGGGAGAGAGAGAGAGAGCAAACAGAGAAAGAAGAGAGAGCAGCAGAGAGAGAGAGAGAGAGTGTGTGTGTTTGGACAGAACAAGGTCTTTAATCCGTGTGGCCTGAGGGCTCTTATCTGCTCCTTGTTAGTCTGATCAAACAGCAGGAGTCTGTTATCTCATCTACATCACTGAACAACCTGTGCTATCGCAATACTACGTTTGGGCTTATCTCTCTCTCTCTCTCTCTATCTCTCTCTCTCTCTCTCACACACACACACACAGAGACACTCACACACACGCACACACACACACATACACATAAAACTCCTATGAGGCTGAGGAAGAGGGCTGATCCTGCCATCACAAATCTGAAATATCTAACATGAGTTAGAAGTCCTATCCTATTAATCACCTCTCTCTCTCTCTGTCACACACACACTCACACACACACATGCACACACACACACACACACACAAAACTCTTATGAGACATGAGGCTGAGGAAGAGGGCTGATCCTGCCATCACAAATCTGAAATATCTAACATGAGTTAGAAGTCGTATCATTTTACTCTCCTTTCTCTCTCTCTCTCTCTCGCTCTCTTTCTCTCTCTCTCTCTTTCTCTCTGTCACACACTCACACACACACATACACACACACATACACACACACACACACACACACTCACACACACAGACACACACACACACACACACACACACACACACACACACTGAACATAACATGGCAGAAGTGCAGAGGGCTTTCAGAAGTGTGAATATGAATCAGCATTGGCCTACAGCAGGCCCATAGTGACAGGACTGCATACCTGGGACATGCAGATGGCCATGCAGCACACGCTGTGCTCTCTCTGTTAGACATAAAGGATGGTCGTGTGTGTGTGTGTGTGTGTGTGCACGAGTGCATACATGCATATATGTGTGAGTCTGTGTGTGTGTGTGTGAGCTGGGACATGCAGTTTGCCATGCGGCCTATACTGCGTGCCCTCTCTCTTAAACATAGAGGGTGGTCGTGTGTGTGTGTGTGTGCATGCTCGTGTGAGTGTGTGCATGCGTGTGTGAGTGTGTGCACGAGTGCATACATGCATATATGTATGTGTCTGTGTGTGTGTGTGTGTGTGTGTGTGTATGTGGGTCTCCATGTGTGAATATATGTGTGCATGTGTGTGTGCATGCATCAAATTATGTGTGTGTGTGTGTGTGTGTGCTAGAGACCTTACTCAGCACTCTTGTCAGCAGCTTCTTGTATCAGTGACGTGCTCCAAACCAATCAGACGTGGCCCGTGCAGACGCGACTCGTTATCAGCTGGTGAGTCATGTGATTATGGGTGTCTTATCGCCGCAGGCAGCGCCGGGAGTGATGACTCGTGGCTCCGAATCCGTGTCACCCCGTTAGCTCAGGGTCAAAGAGCAGCGGAGCTCATAGAGGGTGAACCTGAGGCATCAGCCAATCGACAGCAGAACTCGTTAACCCACTGCTCCTGTCCAGCCCAATCTTAGGGGACTGCAGCTGGACACTGGAACACACATGGAACTCTGTGTGTGTCTGTGTGTGTGTGAGAGAGAGAAAGAGAGAGAGAGTGAGAGAAAGTGTGTCCCTGTGTTTGCAGGTATGCATGTATTTGTGTGCATGTGTGTTGTGTGTGAGGGGAGGTGTGTGTCTGTCTGTGTGTGTGTGTGTGTGTGTGTCCGAACTCCTGAGGTGAACAGCACACTGAACCTCTCGATGAAAGTCCAGCTGAAATGTGCACATTAATGAGACAAAGGTGAGGGGTGACCCACAGAACCAATCAGTTCTCCCTGGTTACCGTGGTTACTGGCAGCTGCGCTCCGCTTCGCTGATGAAACCTTCTGGCCAGGCCACAGCAAATCACATGGACCACACTCAAATATTAGCACACAGCACCAGGACGCTGACTCAGCAGTGTGTGTGTGTGTGTGTTTGTTTTACCTGGCTAGAACACTGCACAATATGATATTTCTTCATAAAGGCACTGGTCTCTAAGCATTTAACAAGTCTAAACACACTCTCACACTGAAACCTCATCTTTGATGGGGAGACAGAGGGAGAGAGAAAGAGAGAGAGACAGGGAGAGAGAAAAAGAGAGAGAGATAGAGAGAGATAGGGAGAGAGAGAGATAGGGAGAGAGAGAGAAATGACCCCTTTGTCTCGAGCTGATGATGAAAGATCCAACACTGCACAAGGCAAACATTTCACTCACATAGTGGTCACGGAGGCGACACGGAGCGCCCGCATGCTGGCACGCACACTCTACTCTTTACACGGCGGCAGGTACGCTAGTGGCCAGGTGAGGGGCAAGTCCCAAAGAGAATGGAATCAGGTAAACCTGTTACCAGGGTAGAAGAGGAGTCAGCTAGAGTCGTAATCAGGTAAACGTGTTGCCAGGTAGTAGAGGAGTAAGGTAGAGTCATAGCCATGTAGCCAGTTAGATTAGAAGCCATGTGTAGGAGCCATGGAAGGAGGCAAGTGAAGTAATACTTTAGTGTGTGTGTGTGCGTGCAAGCGTGTGTGTGTTTGCATGTGTGCGTGTGTGTCTGTGCGTGTGTGCGTGCATGCGTGTGTGTGTGTGCAAGCGTGTGTGTGTTTGCATGTGTGCGTGTGTGTCTGTGCATGTGTGCGTGCATGCGTGTGTGTGTGCGTGTGTGTGTGCGTGTATGTGTGTGTGTGCGTATGTGTGTGCGCGTGTTTGCTCACTTTAATTAAATATGGAGGTGTGATGTGTTGTGAGTCACGCAAACCCCAGCTGCACCAGAGGAACAGAAACTAGATGTACCGCAGAGCGGTACAAAATATGACCGCCGCCCAGTCCAGCACATTTTTTCCACAAAAATAAATCACGCTGAAAGGCCTATATGATTCTAACTGTCTCACTAAATTGCATTATCCACACTCAATTCTCACCAGTGTTGGGAACGTTACTTTAAAAAAGTAATTAGTTATAGTTACTCACTACTTGTTCCAAAAATTAACTGAGTTAGTAACTGAATTACTCTATGATAAGAGTAACTCGTTACCAGGGAAAGTAACTATTTGCGTTACTGTTAAAAAAAAAAGTTGCTATGTCAAAGAATTTGGATTTTTTGAGCATTTTTGAAAAGCCAGTTGAAATTAGTAGAACAGACAGGTGTTTGTAGGCTACATAACTTTTGATATTTATTAGATAGATAGATAGATAAATTAGAGTTGCTTACAACGGATGTCGACAAAGTCTTCGCTCCTGGACATAATGTACACATTACATGCACGTTCTTGCCTTTGACCACAATGAATTTTAAGTAGTGCTTATATCTCCACCTTGAAAATGCCAACTTTTCATCGGATTGCTCCTGACCTCTGCTGTTTCATCGAATCTCTACTTTAGCTGTTGCGTGTGTGTGGCGCGTGTGCTGGCAAGTGTGTAAAAACACTGGCTCTGATTGGCTATCATGAAACATGACTCTGCCTTAGCCAATCCTAATCGCTTACGTCGTTATTAACCCACCTCCTAGCTGTGAGCCAGGGGTGCGTTCGGATTACACAGTTTATTCAATCAATGCAAAGTAACGCACCGCATTTAACGTCCAGTAACGTTAACGGCGTTGTAACGTTGTAAAAAGTAATTAATTAGATTACTCCGTTATTGACAAATTAACGCCGTTAGTAACGCCGTTATACTTAAACGCCGTTACTCCCAACACTGATTCTCACTGATATCTGCTAGACAACAAGTACCAAAACATGATTAGTTCATAGATTTCACATGTAAAATTAATTTTATACAACCCCACCTCCATCTTGCCTGTTCATAATTCTGAGAAATTCTTGAATTGTGTGCATGTACATGTTTATGTTATGCGTGTGTGTGTGTGTGTGTGTGTGTGTATGCGTGCTTGTGTGTGTGCCTGCGTATGTGCCTGTGCATGCAAGCGTACATATGTCTACTGTGTGAGTATGTGTCATACGTATGATTACTGTGAATGTGTGTGTGTGTGTGTGTGTGTGTATCTGTTTGTGCACATGTGTGCACATGAAATGGGTTAACATGACCCCTGGAGGCAAACATACGGAAAAAAATGGTCATCCTAGGCCCTACAGTTCTCAAGATATTCACAGAGAACTGTGTCTGCCCTACCCTTCTTTCGGGGGGTCCAGTCCAGCGGTGGGGCTACAGATCAAAACAAAAAACGATGGTTCCATGTTATCCATGTGGGGTTACATGCCCACCAAGTTTCGTGTACCCCGGTCTTTCAGTGTCCCGGGAATCATTGACAGAAATTTGGGCATGCGAAAAAAAAAAAAAAAAAAAAAAAATCTGACTAAACCTATATGACCGTCGCTTCGCTGCGCGGCGGTCATAATAATATGAGGTAACACACACATCTTCACATCATACACACACACACACACACACGTTCACATCATATACACACACACACACGTTCACATCATACACACACACACACACACACACACCTTCACATCATACACACACACATACACCTTCACATCATACACACACACACACATACACCTTCACATCATACACACACACACACACACACACATGTTCACATCATACACACACACACACACACACACACAAACACACACACACATACACCTTCACATCATACACACACACACACACATACACCTTCACATCATACACACACACACACACACACATACACCTTCACATCATACACACACACATACACCTTCACATCATACACACACACACACACATACACGTTTACATCATACACACACACACACACACGTTCACATCATACACACACACACACACACACACACACACACACGTTCACATCATACACACACACACACACACCTTCACATCACA
>NW_027468657.1:16017433-16034933 GCF_046254945.1 Alosa pseudoharengus
TGGGAATGCTCTCCTATCAGTGGTCTTGGTGATGCCCCAGCTCTTCCGGATCCTTCTTCTGCACTTACATGGAGAGCTTGTTTCTCCAAGCCATTTGGACTACAGATCCACCTCAACAGATGTAACCTTTCCTCTACTAATGCTATGACTAATAAGACTTCAAAATAGAACATTTTCTACAGGCACCCAGGGTTTATGACTAAGTGCATTTGGCCTTTGGCAGTCTTCTTCAGTTATGTTGCTCTTAGTGCTGAGGGGGAGGTTTCAAGCCGTAACCTGCTTTACGGTACTTTAGCCCTTGATGAAGACCTAGCAGTCAAAATGTGTTGTGTGTTTTTGGTTTCTCAAGCTCTAATTATAAAATTGAGTTCCTTGGCTTCTTTTTCCCTTTGTTGATTTGTATTTACTTTACAATAAACTGTACAAGCGAAAAACCATCAGTCATCTGGTCAAACTAATGATGAAGTTGCTCAAACCATGACTGATAAAAAAAACTTGTTTTGCTAGTGCAAACCCTCGATCCACTGTACTGCCACAATGACGCAAAACAACTCCCTTTGCTGTGTGTGTGTGTGAGTCTGGTAGTCATGCTCAAACAGTCACCCCTTGCATTTGTTTGTGTGTGTGTGTGTGCATGCGTGTGTTTGTGTAGGTGTGTGTGTCTGTGTGCTAAATGTTTACAGCCACAGTGACAGTCAAACATAATTTGACCTCTTGAAGTGTTTGTGTGCTGATGCGATGGCTTCAGAAGTACCTGACCATGCTGTCTAGTTTAGCTCAGGTAAACAGCACAGGTGACACACCTGAGACGTACCCGACAAGTACCTGAACATGCTGAGACGTACCCGACAGGTACCTGAACATGCTGTCCAGTTTAACTCAGGTAAACAGCACAGGTGACACACCTGAGATGTACCCGACAGGTACCTGAACATGCTGTTCAGCTTAGCTCAGGTAAACAGTACAGGTGACACACCTGAGACGTACACAACAGGTTATGAAAACATCAGCATGCCACCACTGTTTGTTTGTCAAGTGACGTCTACCTGTCCTGTTCTGTAATCCTGCCCAACGCTTTTACTACCAGTAAAGCACTAAAGAATGCCTGATAATCACACACACACACACACACACACACACACACACACACACACACACACACTTCCAGTAAAGACCTAATTCGGTGGATCAGGATAGGTGACACACACACACCCACACACACACATTCTCTCTCTCACACACACACACACAAACACACTCAAGACATTTCCTGTTGAAGTGGATCATTGTTTGAGTTACAGGCTAACTGGGTGTTGAGTCTCTTCCTGTCGTCCTTGCATCAACATACTTGTGTGACAGCTGCACATCTTGACCCTGATCCTGAGCATCTGAGGAGGACTGAGAGCACGTTTTGGACGTAGCAGGGGATTCTGAAAAACTCATATTTCCCCTCCTTTGTTTTTAAAAATAATTCCATTCACACTGATGCTAAAAACAGCTGGGGAAGGGTGTCTCGAACACGTCGAGCAAACAGGTGGCCAATCAGAGATTTCAAACAAATGAGGGAACATCACGTATGTGTTTTTCTTACGTGTAAACGGGACCTGAGATATGGACTAACACACATACACACACACACACACACAAACGTATGCACACACACATTCTTTCACACAAACTTACGTCACAGACGAACGTCACAGACCGCTTGGAGGTGCAAACAATCTGATTTTGGGTTAGTTGACCATCAGTTAACTTCGATACTTTGGATAGACAATAGCAATACATCATAGGAGTGATTAGCGTCAAAAAATCTAGACTGGAGTAACTCACCTCCGACACCTCCGATATGTTTAGTGTTCTAAAGACGTAAAAGTCTGCTAGAGTTACCAAATTCATAGCCAAGGAGCCAGATGTGAACACGCATGGATGGCTATAAAAGCTGTACTTTCATTATAGAACTAAACACGACAAAATACTTTTATGACCCTTGAGGCAGCTCCTTACTATGTGATATCAATGACGATGGAGCGTTTGTTTGCACCAACAGCATGGCGTACCTGGTTACCACCCAAAAACGCCCACAAATGCCCCTATTTTTGTGTGAAAGAATACAGGTGCACACACACACACATACTGTACACACACAAACGTACGCACACACACAGGTACACACACACATACACACTCACAGGTGCACACACACATATACACACAAACGTATGCACACACACACAGGTACACACAAACATACACACACAGGTGCACACACACATACACACACACACAAACACTCAGGTACACACACACACACACACACACATACGCACACACACACACATACACACACAAACATCAGACACACACACACACACAAGTACACACACATACACACACACATACGCGCACACACACACACACAGTTACACACACGCAAACGTACGCACGGGTACACACACACATACACACACAAATGTACGCAGACACACACACAAGTACACACACATACACACACACACGTACGCGCACACACACACACACACAGTTACACACACACACACACAAACGTACGCACACACACACACACACACAGGTACACACACAGATACACACACAAACATAATTTGTCTGAGATGTTGTCTGTATGTCCATCTGTCTTGTATTTCTGCTGAGCCAAAGACAAATGTCCACCATGGTTTAGGCTAGATTAAAGATTTATTTTATTGTATTCTAATTGATCCACTATGCGTAATGTTAGAAATGTAGGGATGGAGAATATTTTTCAAGTAGCCTATAATTCTCAATACCAATTTCCAGGTCTCAAATGAAAGGTAAGTTTCATGCTTGCATTTGAATTGTAGCCTACTTCAGGGGTTCTGATATGGAATGACTTCACTAAATATGGAATAATTACACAAAAATATAAATCTTTGCAATTTCTATTTCAATTCAATTGGTGTGTTTAAGATAGACTATACATCTGCACAACTAATATTGAATAAAATAACATGATTATTAAATTTCTATGGACTCCTGTAAATATTAAAGACCCAATATGCTATAGCATATTGCTAAGGATATACACTGCAGCTAGAAGGTAGGGAAGCACCAAAGGCGGAGGAGGGCATTTTTGATTACATTTAAGACAGCTCTGTGTGCCGATTGGCCAAACACTGACTTCAGCAGCTGCAGCTCTGTGTGCCGATTGGCCAAACACTGACTTCAGCAGCTGCAGCTCAGTGTGCCGATTGGCCAAACACTGACTTCAGCAGCTGCAGCTCTGTGTGCCGATTGGCCAAACACTGACTTCAGCTGCAGCTCTGTGTGCTGATTGGCCAAACACTGACTTCTGCAGCTGTGTGCTGATTGGCCAAACTCACTCAGAGTGTGGGGAGCAGGGGGTCAAGAGCGTGCAGATTAGCTTCGGCATGTTAGCATACGCCATTTTCAAATATGGCGCTGCATGGAGCATTTGGAACCAGCTCCATGCACGAAAATCCGTGTTGGGCACGAGCTCTCATGCGCGTACATGTTGGTGGGCGGGTACCTATCCGGCGGCTACAGCCAAACGTTATTCAGTGCGTATTTCTTGAGGATCCTATGAGAAGACGTGCATATTATGGTTGTTTATCCATCATATGACAAATAAACAAATAAAGAAAATTGTATTGATCTTGTTTCGTTGTTGTTTGTCCCGAACAAACGTAGCCTAAACATATGAACAGCGGCATAAAGACCTTGTCTCGTTACACCATCCAACACGTTGCTCTCAACCTAGCCGCCCCCTTTGGAGCTTGCCAGAGGCTGAAGCACTAGGCTACTACATTTAAACACAATTATTGCCGCGAGGCATTCCAGCCTACGAATTTAATAAAAAGTAAACCATGCATAATTAAAAAAAAAAAAACTCAATTTAGGCTACTTCTCTATGCAATAAGGATTCCATTAGAGCACAGCGCACGTTCAATGAATGAAAATGGCCTTGTCTCGCAAACAGCTGGAAATTCCAACACCTTTTCAACTACACGAAACTTTACAGTGATCATCAAATACCCTCTATATTTAAATGCCCATCAGCCTCAACATTTAACTATATAATAAAAGTCAAAAAGTAAATTAAATCCCATACCAAAGCCGAAAATCGTCTGCGTTTGATAGCCTGGTATGCCGCTCCAAACAAAACGCATGTCTCACAATAACGTACAATGTAAGAAATAAAGGTCTGCCTCGAATAAGCATACCTCAAATAAATACTTGTGCTTTGCAGCCTAAGTAGATAGCAGACCCTGGACATAATTTAGGATTTACGGAAATGCAATCATACGATGTTGGACGCCTGGCGATGCTCTGGCCGTCTACTGTGCCTCTGACACCGCTGCTTCATTTGGATGGTAACTCCACAGGTGAGCGCAAAGATTGGACGTCGTGGATGCGTAAGTAAACTGTTTTTTGCTGAGTCCGCAGACAATATTCTCTTTAACCGTTACTTTACGGTTGTGCGGTGTACAACTCAAAGTAAAGACTCCACATTTTAGATGAGTTGGGGACGTAATTGTCCGCTCAGGCTGACCGTTTTGTGCGTTATCTTCAATACTATCTTCAATATTATTTTCAAAACAGGGTGGCTATTGAGGGCTCTGGCTCCAGTCATTATTGTGGCTACTGGCTATTATTGGCTTGATTTGGTCATGGGCCAACGCTAGAATACGTTTAGAGCACCCGCTATGAGATGGCAAACAATAAAATAAAAAACAAACTAATCATAGACTGTAAAAATGCGCTACACTTGGCACTAAAAACCGAATAGTTTATTTATAGTTCGACTACGGATATTTCACGTCAAGTTCGAATGCATATTTGCAGCAGGACAGCAAGCAGACCGCTCCTAGTTAGAGCCGCTGTGTTATCCAATGAAATTAAGTTGCGCTTCAGGGCGACTCCACTCGGACTCCATGCGCGTTCCCGAGCAACTTTTTCTTCTTCTTGTTATGAGGCAAGGACTTTATGTGCATTATCGCCACCCTCTTACTGGAGGATGACACTCTTTTTACAGAATATCCAATAAAAATCGACGTTGGTCCATGCGTCATTTCCAGCTTTGTAACTGGCGCATGGTCAGAGTCGACTGGCGCTGGATCCGAACCCCAGTGTTCAAGATGGCGTTGACTATGAATTGCCCGGATTTACTAGCCTAGCCTCCACCATTCATTTGTATGGAGGGCGGGACTTAGTCACTCTCTCCAGTTATATATAATACCTCCATGGTGGGGAGCCCCCGGCTGGCTGTCAGTTACTGATCAACAGGAATGTGTTAGCAGGATGTGTTCCTGTGATACTTCACCAAGCAGCACATAACACACACACACACCTCATGTGCACACTAACCTGTGGAACTAGAATAGCTCACAGGTATTAGGCAACAGGAGCTGGAAGTCGCCCTGAAGAAGACTGTCCTTACCTGTCCTCAGGTGAAACAGACAGGAAACAGACAGTCACACTGAAGACAACTGTCTCCTGTCCGCAGATGAGGCACAGCTCAAGACAGGAAACAAGAAGTCATGCTGAAGAAAACTCTGTCCTTACCTGTCCTCAACTGAAACGCAGTTCCTGCAGGAAACTGGTCACACAGAGGAAGAGTCTTTGGCCCAGACATTTACTATTCACCAGTTTATTGTCATCACATCATCAGACACCTCACGTGGTGCCTGGCATTGCCAGGTGACCTTGAATTGCTTGGTGACCTTGAGCCGCACCTGGAACAGTGTCCTTGATGACGTGCGGACATTCTGACTCATGACTGGGTGAGCTGTTCCAGGGTTAAGGGTTATAAAGTGGCTAGTAACTCAGGTTTATGACCTTTATGAGTGTACCGGTATGTGTGTGGGAAAAAAGGGTAATTTCCTCTAAACAAGTTATGAAATAAATAAGTGCTAAAGCCGACACAATGCACTCGAGTTAAATAAAATCAATTATTTAACTATTACTATACATATATACTGTAATCACCAATAATTGGGAACTCCTGATGTACTTAATCAATAACTGTGTGTAGCAAAGGAAAAGAGCAGGCGACGCCACCCAGCCTCATCTTTGAGCTGCTCTGCAGGTGTTGTGTACAAGTGAGCAGAGAGAGAATAAGGACCAGGTGCTCAAGCATGAGGTTTGTATTCAATTTTAATTTACAATTTCACAATACCCCCATAAAACTCTTATAAAAAGCTAGGAGACCCTAGTCACAAGAAGAATGCTGCACAGCAACATCGACAACTCAGCAAAAACGTCAATCAAATATTCATCCAACATTCACCTGGAAATTAGTGGAGCCGTTTTCTTCTCTTCTTCTCTTAAAAACGTTTCAAAGTTTGTTTTTTTTCTTCTCTGCTTTACAATCGAGCCAAATAAAATTTCAGCTGAAGTCGTTCGTTCAGGAGTCCAAATGTCCGAATGTCTTCGTCCCCCAATCGTGTAGTGCAACATTCGGGCGGAGCGGAGCGTCGTGGCGCAGGCCCCTGCCAGCTGTGGAGCCCAGCGGGCGCAGCGGTGGACCAGTGTGAGAGGTGGAGGTGGTGGGGGTGGGGGTGGAGGCGGGGGTGGGGGAACCTCGTGGAAACTGTGCAGACAAGGCCGTGTGGTGAGGCTGAGGGCAGCCTGAGGTCAAGATCCCGTTCAGAAACAGCACAAGACAAAATAGAAAACACACCTGTGTGCGTGTGTGGGTGTGTGTGTGCGTGCATACGTGTGTGTGTGTGTGTATTCCACCCAACCCTGTTCAGACAAATCCCATCCATTTCCCCTTCTCGCAATGACATGAAAGGAGTCTTTAAGACAACCTCAACCGTTTCATGGTGTGTGTGTGTGTGTGTGTGTGTGTCTAGCAAGGGGCTCTGATGGGTCATCACTGCTGAGCTGAAACGTCAGAAGTCATCAGAAGCCAAACAACCGGTGCTGTGACCTCATGACACACCAGAGCGCGCACACACACAAAAAACAGATACACACAAAAAACAGATACACACACACACACACACACACACACACACACACACACTCACGATGAAGAGCAATAGAGGTCAATTCTCCATTCCTGGTTTAGGGAAGCAGATGAGGCCAACCTGACTGGACACAGAGAACATATGATGGACCGGACAGGACAGAACAGAGAGGAGAGGGCAGCCAACAGAAAGACAGGATGAAGAAAAGGAAAAAGAAGGAGAAGAGGAAGAGCATGCAGTGTGGTGCCCCTCGGTGTGAGGAGAGGAGAGTCTCGGTCATCACTGTCCCACCCCGCCGCTGCTGCCGCCCTTGTTGTTGTTGTTGTTGTTGTTATTGTTGTTGTTGTTGTGTGGGGGGGCGCAGGGCTCGCCGGGGGTGGCGCTGGCGGCGCTGGGGGGCGCGTTGTCGGCCAGGTTGTGCGCGTGCTCCAGGAAGAGGTCTTTGAGCACGCTCAGTTCCTTGCTGAGCAGCTTGATCTTGGCCTCCAGGCGCTCGTTCTCCTCCTTGAGCTCGTTGACGCGCTGCTGCGTGTCGGCCGCCTTCTGCTTGCTGCGCATGCGGCTCTTCTTGACCGCCAGGTTGTTGCGCTCGCGCCGCTGCCGGTACTCGTCGCTCTCCTTGTCCGATGACGCACCCTTCTTCAGACGGCTAGGGGGGGCCGCCTTGCCCCCCCCTCCAGAGCTCACAGGGACCAGCTGGGGCACCTGAAACACACACACACACACACAATTAGGGCTCCATCTTATCCCAACACATTCGCAACACAATAACAGTGTGAGTAGAGTAATGCGTGTGTGTGTGCGTGTGTGCAGGTATGCCAGTCTGCAGAAAGTTATCGGAAAGTTACCTATTTTCACCCTTTTACGTGTATGTGTCACTTAATATTCATTTCTGTACAAATCAAGACTGCGGATTCCTAAAAAAAATAAAAAAATCTCTGCACCAAAAATGACATTGTACAGTGACTCGAAGAGCTGTAAAGAGTGTTGTAAGGCTATGTGTACAAAACCGCTTGGAGCTCCAGTGAAATTTTGATTTTGTGACAAAAATGCTCAGTCTAACCATTGATGTGCTGAGTGAGTGGGCGGAAATAGGGCACCTACCAGCCCAGCATCAAACTCAGAGCACAGTATGAACCAAAACAGATTTTATTCAAATCTACAAACTTATGGCTGAAGAAAAATGAATGGTTCATCAATCAAATATTATTTTGAAGTATTAAAAAACATCTTGAGTATGCATTCCTGTGTGTTTGCTGGTGAGAGACTTGTGTGTAGGCCTACCTGTTGCAGTCCCCCTCCAGTGGGGAGGGTGGCGCTGGCGAGCGTCTGGCTCTGGATTACACTGACGCCGTTCTGGTCCGTCATTGGCTTCTGCTGTGACGGCATGCTCATCTAAAAGGGGTCCGACCGACCGTGGCTCTCACGTGCGCTCTGGCTATCTGGCGCCCTCTGCTGGAGTCAGCGCTGCGGCGGTCACTGCGGACAGGTTCACGAGGTCAGTACTCCGCTCAGGACGTCCAGGTGTGGGTGTGGTTTGGGGGCTCCACTGCACTCCAGTTGCACACAACCTGCAAGGTGGACAGGAGGCACAAAAACACTACAGCAAATGGCAATGCTAACAGCATTATAAAACACACTACAGCAAATGGCAATGCTAACAGCATTACAAAACACACTACAGCAAATGGCAATGCTAACAGCATTACAAAACACACTACAGCAAATGGCAATGCTAACAGCATTACAAAACACACACAAACACCAATGGCACTAATAGCGTGTGAGTGTACCGTTAAACTACCAATATCGCTAAGGGCGTTGAGTGTGTGAGTATACTGTCAAACTACCAATATCGTTAAGGCCATTGAGAGTGAAAGACTCCACCTGTCCACAGGGGGCAGGCCTAACTACCTCCTGAGCTACACCACATCTGTATTCATACACACCTAATAACAATGGGACTCACACCTAACAAGAGCCAGGTTAATTAATACAGTCTACTGGGTATTCTTACAGTCCCAATTACTAACCTCGCGTCCCTCCACACGCGCACGCACACGCGCGCACACACACACACACGCGCGCACACACACACATGTATGGTCTAAAGCCTCAGCACACCCAGTCCCTCAGGAGGATTCCCATGGCAACAGGAACAATAAAGTATGTGTGTGTGTGTGTGTGTGTGTGTGTGAGATGGAGAAAAGACAGAAGCACGGGAAAAAAGAACAGTCTAACAGGAGGATGTGTAGAACATCAAAGGAAAGCAGGTACGCCTGTGGTGACAGACACACACACAAACAATATTGCTGACTACACAAAATCCTGGCAGTGGGATGGGTTACACACACACACACACACACCGGAGTAGTCAGATGTGGAACGGGTCTAGATGTGTAACGGGAACCAGCACTAGAACACCACCAGCACCTGACATCTCTCTCTCTAGAATTGAATTATGCATGCCACTGACTAATGGGTTTTGTCGTTTGCACGCTTTCTTTGTGTAAGTGCAACACACTGCCCTCCTTGGTATGGCTGACATAATAAAAGTATTGTTTATAACACGCATGGTTTTAGCGCCACGACATGAGACAACGTTAATTGTCTAATTAAAAACCTAACCAACTGAAAGCTGAGATGTAGCGGTCAACAACTGGGATATTATTACAATATTCGTATATGGCGTTTAAAATATGTAGCTATAATACCGCCCATCATGGGCTAGCCCGGAGTTGCCAGAGGTTGCATCATCGCAGCCCGCTCCCCCGCCCGCCCCTGCCTTTGTGCCTTGGAGAAGGGAAACTCCGGAGTCAGTCGCAGCTTCCAAGCAAACCATCGCTTCCCTAACACACAGAGCGTTAGAAAGCCACTCACTTCCATTGTGACCAATCTGAAATGATTACATGTCGCGCGGGTTATTTTATGGAACCATTAGCAGACAAAGATACTGTTTATGATAGGCTACTACAGCGCTTACCACCTACAGACGGGGAATACCGCTAGCTAACGTTAGCTGATACGACACCATGCTAACATAAACAGCCACTCCAACTAACTGTTAGAGGTTGCCAGTAGTCTTCTCCGCCATTCGACATCACCCAGTACACCCATCCCATTGATATGACACAAATGTCAATACTGTGACTATTCACAGTTATTTGGTGCGTCGCTTTGACAGACACAGTTCTGTCGCTTTGAGGCTGCTGGGGTTGCGTGATTGCAAAACACCTAGCTAGTGAGCTAATCTGTTAGCAAGATAATGGGAGAGCACAGTCCACGTCAACTAGTCCCATCCATCTCACTGTTTCACACAATGGAACTTGATTCAACCGATATTGGTTTTGTCAATCTCCTCCAGGTTTTAACATAAAATTTTTAGACATGACGAGATGACATACTTGTATGGAAGAATTAGTTGACACGGTAATGAAAAAACGACAACAGTAAAACCGCATAAAGTTCACCGTCTTTAGCTCGGTGTTGCTAGCTGACTTTTACACTTTTCTGACAGGCAACGTTACATTCGGTGAAAACGGTCAGAAACTCTACAACTCAACACAAATTACCTTCAGGATGTTAAGGTCTTCTCAATCGTCCATCGAGTGGCCGAGGTACACCAAAATCCAGAGCTGTTGTCAATAGAAGTAGCTAGTTCACTGAAGTCTGTTATTGTTTAGCTAGTTCATTGGGAGCCGCTTGAGAAGTATTGCGAAATCGTTTTTCCTTGTAGGGACATCTGACAACTCAGCCAATGAGAGGGCCCACTGTGAAGACATGATGCAATACACAGGCTGATTGACATGACGTCTAACCAATTGCAAAGCAACCTTTTAGTTTCAAGTGTTTATGTAAGAAAATCTTCAGTCATTGGGACAATCATAGCAACAGAGACTTTTTCATAGATACAAAGAAACGACGTTCTTTAATAACAACACTTTACCCCCGAGTGTAACAACAAAGCGCAAGATGCAGAATTGAAACACGTACTTTAATAACAACACTTTACCCCGAGTGTAACAACAAAGCGCAAGATGCAGAATTGAAACACGTTCTGTCAGATTCTGCTTCAACATTTCTCAGCTGAAAAATGTAAAATGGCTTCAAGTTAATGACTATGAATCATAGGCCTACATGGCTGGAATGAGATAATGCCAAAATCATATTTAAATCTTACTATAACATATCAAGTTTCCTTCACGGTTGGTTATTAGATGTAATTAGTTATTATTTATTATTTATGCATTAAAGCATGTATTTAGATGACGCTTTAAGCGACATATCCAATTGCAGAGGCCAATGTCCCTGGAGTAGCCTAGGCTACTGGGGGTTGTGCTTTGCTCAAAGGCACGACAGTGGTGGCCTGGAGTCGAACCCACTTTTACAAATATGCATGTAAGATGTAAAAACACTACCACCGCCCGTACACATAACTTAGCCTAGGCCTACAATAGTATATAGAAATAGAAATATATTTAACATATATACCAGGAAGAAAACAGAAAACATACACATACATTCTAGGCGCGTTTTTTCTTCTTCTGTCTTTTACACTTACTTATTTGGACATGGAAGTCTAAAAACCCATTAAAGTTTTCAATATAGGGAATACGGAGAAATAGATAGGAGCACATTAAAAACATTTAAGACTGGCGTGTAAATGATGGTGATGAATCTAGCAGACATTGGACTAATATATGTTTGTGGAACATGAAAGGTATGGATGTTATTCTATTGCTGTAAGGTATGAGCTACACCAGGCGCATAACTGAAGCGTTCCGTTCGCGACGCGTAAAATCTATTTTAGATGAATGGTCTATTTTTTTCGAACGTACGCCCCACTGTCACGTCTGGTGTAGCTACTTCCATTTATTATAATGGAAGCTAATTGTTGCAGGAGACGCCACGCGTACGGAACGCTTCAGTTACGCGCCTGGTGTAGCTCAGCCCTAAGTCGCTCGGATGAAAGCGACCTGCCAAATTGATACATGTTAATGTAAGTGAGATAGGGGCCACCACGCCTGTACGACTGGATAAGGTTAGCTGCAGGTATGCACAAAATGCACAGTGTTATGGAGGCAAAGTCTATCTTTCTCGAAATCTGTGATGATTCCAGAAACCTCTCACACAGTGACACAACCCCCCACCTGACAGCAGAGGGCTCGGGAGTGTTCTCTCCTGCGCGCCCTCTGTTCCTCGAGTCGTGCATGACAAGGAAGTCCTTATCCAAGCTCGAGGGAGTTATCGCAAGCAGCTCCGCTACAAGAGCGCCCGAATCACGACTACATACGGGGTCACAGGTTCAGACAGACTACGCTGACATCTCACGTAGACTCGTTTCCAGAGAATATGAAACATTCCCAACATGTTGTCAAAAATATCGAAATAATCGCTCCGCTTGGAATTGTGCGTATTGTGGCTATCTCTTGACGCAGGTCATGGACAAATAAATATGCGCATATTCGACCACACCAAGATTACAAGTGTCCAATGAATTCTGAATTCCACGTCCTCGCCAAAACTACCAGCAGCAGCATTTGTCTATTCCATTTTTCTGTACAAACTCGTCTGATTAATCCTAACCATCTCTCTAATTCAGTGTCTGGAAAAGGCACGCGTGAAACAGACGCACGCTCATTGCGCTCTTCCCTTCTCTATTTTCTTGATAATGAATAATTACAGGCTTACTTGACAGTGCTTGCGCGTTTAATTTGTCCTAGGCCAATGCGCAAAGCTCTAAATAACATTTCAGAGTCCATTACCAGCGCTGAAGTTGATCGGGGTTGAATCTGGCCATGCAAGTGATGAAAGCTTGTTTCTCTAAAATATAAACCTGGCGAATGTTTGCCTGTACGCCTTGTCTTTTCTTTAAATAGGCTATATCGTTCAGATATGTCCAGACACAGAACATCCAGACACATATTTCTGTATGTAGGCTAATAATAAAACATCTCTGTCTTCATGTATATTTTGCTTGACTTAAATATTGGCAAATTGAAAGTGGTTCAGGCTCTCATCACATCAATTAACTAACTAACTTTATTAAAGTGTTCTAAGAAGCACCATTTGAATGATTATTAGATGTAACCAATACTTTATGTAGTTGAGCTTTATGCTCCAAATGATCGAGACACTCATTGTGATATTTAACAATGTGAACGAATCTAGTCTTGTAAGATCTGAACATTTCCTATTCAGTTCAGAGTGTGTTTGATATCTACAGTATGAAATGCGTGAATGCGAATGTTGCGTTGACTTGGCGTGCGCTAGGACCTGGGTGCGCAGCCACACTGACTGTATAAGTAAGCGCGCTAATCAGCAGGCTGTCAGTGTCAGAGCAGGGACCTCCAACGTACACAAGGTGCACGAGTGGACGCGAAACCTCTCACGGTACCACAGGCAGCGAAACCCCGTGCACCCTCATTCAGGCTCCCAGTAACAGATCGCGTACTGCGCGCCGACCTGCCTCACCACAAAACTTCTCCGGGTCTCATCCGCACCCAACGGTTCCTCTAGCCAGCGCGGCTGACTCCGGTACTGCTACAAACTGGATTCCCGGAGCTCATCACCATGTCTGGCGGGTTTTAGATACTCCATGGAGCAGCCCAACCTCTACGAGGTCGCTCCACGACCCCTCCTGCCTAACCTTGGACACAACCAGCAAGGCGCCTTCTGCTACAAAGACCCTGCGTCCGGCGGAGACCTCGGTGACATCTACGAGAACGAGAACTCCATCGACATCACAGCCTACATCGACCCAGCAGCTTTTAACGACGAGTTCCTCGCCGATTTATTTCACAACAGCTCCAAACAAGAGAAGCTCAAGCTGGCGAGCGGGGACTACGACTACCCGCACGGGCACGGCGCCCAGGGCGCACCGGGACAACAGACACAAGTGTACGGCTGCATGACGTACATGGACTCCAAGCTGGAACCCATCTACGACAACCCACCTGCACGCATGAGACCCTTGGCGATTAAACAAGAGCCACATGAAGAAGAAGACCTCGGCCACGCCATGCCACCCACCTACCACCACGCGCAGATGCACCCGCACTCGCAACATCTGCCTCACCTCCAATACCAAATCGCGCACTGCGCGCAGACGACCATGCACCTTCAGCCGGGTCACCCGACTCCTCCCCCGACCCCGGTTCCGAGTCCGCACCATCAGCAGAGCGGGCTGCCCGGCGGAGGGATGAAGATGATGGGCGCGAGTGACCGGGGGAAGTCCAAGAAAAACGTCGACAAGAACAGCGCTGAGTACCGGCTGCGGCGGGAGCGGAACAACGTCGCTGTGAGGAAGAGCCGGGACAAGGCGAAAATGCGCAACGTGGAGACGCAACAAAAGGTGATAGAGTTGTCGTCGGACAACGATAGACTACGGAAACGGGTGGAACACCTCACCCGGGAACTGGAGACTTTACGAGGAATCTTCAGACAGCTGCCCGACGGATCGTTCGTCAAGTCTATGGGGAACTGTGTCTAGGGATGGACTTTGGACTTTGCTGGACTAATAGTGGTCGGACGGTGGGTGACGAACGGCTGGATCTACTCACCGTGGCAGACCTTTAAACCTTAAACTGTTTAAAAAGCAGGCAGCTGTTGGTTTATTTGTGTGCCTTTTGTAAGAAAAAAACAATAAGCTCATCATCTCCACAATTTTAAACAGTGGACTAATTCTTACGATGTGTCCTATGTCAGATTGTGCGCTAGCTACGCTGACCTGTAAGAGCAGCTAAAATAGGACATCATTTTACAGTGCAAGTCCTATCTCATGTTTCAAATAGATGCCTTCCTGTTAAACTGTACCTTTGTTGCTGGAGCTGTATAATTGTTATGTGCACAAGGCTTTGCCTTTACTGTGTAATAGAGAAGGTGGTATAGTTTTCATAAGTCAGAGATGCCTTTTTTTTTAGAAACCAAAACAGACTATTTGCGGACGAGTTCATAAAATCACGTCACTAAAGTCACTGAAAAGCAGCAGGTCTTTACTGTTGTATACCTTTCGCACCAGCAGTTTGTATGCACTAAATGTCGTACAGAACGACCACATCAAGCAACCATACAAGTTCGGGTACTGATCTGGAGGCGACTGCTCGCACTCCCCAGCCCGGGTTTATACGCTGAAAAATAATATTGCATTAAAATGTGAAAGAGTTAGAGTGATAGCTTACTGTCTTGTCGGGTTGATTTGTAAAAAATGTTGAAAATGCCTCTGATTTCGCAGAGAAATGTGGTGTGTGTCTTAGTCGATCAGATCTGTATTTTTGTAAGAAAATGACACGAGTGCCTTGACTATGCTCTCACTCTACACTCATCGTCTCAACTGGGTGGTTTTTGTCATTCGAAACATTCACAGCCTAAACGAAGCACTTTTCCTACCCATGCCATATTTGTGAATACAATATAACAAATGTTTCAGTTACTTTTTAATTGTTAAATGAAACTTATATTTTAACAAATATAATAAAAGAGCTATTCCCCTTATCCATCTGACATCATGTTTTATTTAAAAGTGTATTGCTGTTTGTCATCGCTATTATTACTATAAAACATTTTAAAAAAATTCTGTCATGCATGCCATAGTCTGAAAATGCATCAGAAGATTTGCTTGCAAGCTTGTTATAGGCTATTATGCGAGTGCAGTCTTCGGTCTTCTGTGCAAAGGATGTTGGCCGCTAGGGGGCAGTGGTTAGACAGACAGTTTGAGCAGGATTATACGATTAACACGATTTGCCATGATTTTAATGTATGTCCACAAAACCACCACAAACATTTTTATTACTGTTTTAACAAATTAACAAAATGAAAAAACAAAATGAAAACAAAACAAGTTCCAGTCCTCAGTACATGAGCAGTGCCTGTTATATATATATCGTTGGGAGCAGGCAAGTGTGCAGCCAACCTGCCTCGTCATGCCGTCAGCCTGCTCTGTGCAGAACACTACCATAGACCCCTAGTGTGTGTATGTGTGTGTATCAGTCCTGCTCTGTGCAGAACTCTACCATAGACCCCTAGTGTGTGTGTGTATCAGTCCTGCTCTGTGCAGAACTCTACCATAGACCCTTAGTGTGTGTGTGTATCAGTCCTGCTCTGTGCAGAACTCTACCATAGACCCCTAGTGTGTGTGTGTATCAGTCCTGCAGAGGCCCCGATCTTCCAGTTCCTCTGTCAGTGTATGCAGAGCTGATGCAGAAAAACAACTCTCTCTCTCTCACACACACACACACACACACACACTCTCTCTCTCTCTCTCACACACACTGCACACACACACCATATTGCAGAGACAGGAAGCAAGGAATGCCCCCCTTTTCCACCAGTGGAATAGATCTTTGTCTTTAAACAGGCAATAGGAGTATTGGGGCCTTTCTGAGTGTCCTGAGAGGCGACTGAATCTGTATGGAAGGGCTGACTCTCAGTTCCAATTGATTAAGTTTTATGTACTTGGAAGAGAGAGTTAGTGAGTGTATGTGTGTATGTGTGTATGTATGTGTGTGTGTACTGTATGGATTTGGACCTCTGACTGAGCAGGTGAGGCTGTATCAGTGGCTTAGTATAGGTCTCTGTGTGTGTGTGTGTGTGTCCTGTGTGTGTGTGTGTGAGTGTGTGTGTGTGTGTGTGTGTGCGTGCGTGTGTGTGTCCTGTGTGTGTGATTTCTGACTGTATCAGTGGCTGAGTATTGACCGGCTCAGTGGTCAGTGGCCTGACCTGGTCAGTCACGGGCTGATGGAATTAGGAATTACACACACACACACACACACACACACACACACACACACACACAGGCTGATGGAGTCAGCAGAGTAGCTCAAGCCTCAGCCATTGATCTGCAGCAAGACACAATGTCATCAACCGCCACTGATATCATCACAGTATCTCTCTCTCTCTCTCTCACACACACACACACACACACACACACACACACACACACACACACACACACACACACACACACACACACACACACACACACACAGTACATCTCATTTCAGCCCTAAACACAGATAGCTGAAACATACAATCTGTCTCAACACACACAAACACAAACACACACACACACACACACACACATTGTTTTCTCCACAGACACAAACAGCCTGTTGTGCTAGTGCCCATAAATTACGCAGGGCTTCAGTGCTGTCTTGTGCGCTCACGAGTGTTTGTGTTGGACGCCAGACATGTTCTCTCCTTTACGCCTGTTTATATTGGAGAACAACCATCCGCCACGAGAAACTATGCAATTCACACCAGCAGCCCACTCCCCACCCGTGTGTATGTGTGTTTGTGTGTGTGTGTGTGTGTGTGTGTGTGTGTATTCTGTGCCTGGTTCTGTATGATTAGAGGACCCTGTTATGTCTCTCACTGTCTCAATATATGTGCTTATAAACCCTTTCACCAGGCAGCACTCTACAAGGCTGGGGAGGAAGAGACAGAGGTCCAGCTGTCCTGCCGTGAGACTGTGCTGTAGAACTCTCACTCTGCTGTAGAACTCTCACTCT
>NW_027468657.1:16037433-16042433 GCF_046254945.1 Alosa pseudoharengus
AACTTCACAATGAGTTCTGCGAATTAATATATAAGTGTGATACTGCCAAAAAAATTGGGAAAAAAAGTTGGGAGGGGGCCGTCAGAATTTTCCCGGTGGATTTTAGTGCCCCACTCCGCCCCTGATGGTAAGCACATGTTAAGTGTGTTGGGTTGTTAGGAGAGGAAGTGCATGGTAAGCACATGTTGAGTGTTGTTAGGAGAGGAAGAAGGGCGCTTCGCACACCTGCCCCCTACTGCCACACACCTTCCCCCTGATACCCCACACCTGCACCCTACTGCCACCCACCTTCCCCCTGATACCCCAAACCTTCACCCTGATACCCCACACCTGCAACCTGATACCCCACACCTGCACCCTGATACCCTACTGCCCTAGAGTGAACCAGAATAAATAATTAAACTAAATAATTAAGTCATAATGTTTGTCAAAGCCAATTCCAAGCCAAATCTCAACAACCAACCGGGTAAAGTGGCGAGCCCCCACTTAGCAATGACCTGGCTCCAAGTTGTGACAAAATAGATGAGGACACTAGCCTGGCTAACACCAAACCTCATCACATTGAGATGGGGTCTGGGAACTACATGTACATTTTCTCGTATTTGAAACGTGGTTTACGAATGCCCAGAGCGTTTATTGGGCGCTACGAATGTCTATCAAATGCGTCTGTACGTAGCTCATAACCGCTATGGTATGTCGTCATCGTCTTGCTGTCCCCCTTCAGTTCTGTGATTGGTTCCTTCGTTGAGGTGAAAACGAAGTTCATAGAATCCAGGCTGCCTAGCAGCGTGAATAAAATTGCGGGCGTAAGGCAGCATGGGAAAACCCAGGCTAGGAGGACACACGTTTTACCATAAGAATTTATTAACTAAAGTAACAAAAGTAATGCAAAAACATGTATTTAAGGAAAACATGTCAGTGTGAGTGATCAGTAATCAGTGTGAGTGATCAGTAATCAGTGTGAGTGATCGGTAATCAGTGTGAGTGATCAGTAATCAGTGTGAGTGATCGGTAATCAGTGTGAGTGATCAGTAATCAGTGTGTAGCTGAGTGATCAGTAATCAGTGTGTAGGTGAGTGAATGTTGTTATGAGAGAGAAGGAGAACAAAAGAAACAAAGCAAATAGGTGCACGCCTGCCACCCATCCATCCCTTCCAACGGCATGGGCCTACATGGTGTGTGTGTGTGTGTGTGTGTGTGTGTGTGTGTGTGTGTGTCCATCCCTTCCAACGGCATGGGCCTACATGGTGTGTGTGTGTGTGTGTGTGTGTCCATCCCTTCCAACGGCATGGGCCTACATGGTGTGTGTGTGTGTGTGTGTGTGTGTCCATCCCTTCCAACGGCATGGGCCTACATGGTGTGTGTGTGTGTGTGTGTGTGTGTGTCCATCCCTTCCAACGGCATGGGCCTACATAGTGTGTGTGTGTGTGTGTGTGTGTGTGTGTGTGTGTGTGTGTGTGTGTGTGTGTGTGTGTGTGTCCATCCCTTCCAACGGCATGGGCCTATATGGTGTGTGTGTGTGTGTGTGTGTGTGTGTGTGTGTGTGTGTGTGTGTGTGTGTGTGTCCATCCCTTCCAACGGCATGGGCCTACATGGGTGTGTGTGTGTGTGTGTGTGTGTGTGTGTGTGTGTGTGTCCATCCCTTCCAACGGCATGGGCCTACATGGTGTGTGTGTGTGTGTGTGTGTGTGTGTGTGTGTGTCCATCCCTTCCAATGGCATGGGCCTACATGGTGTGTGTGTGTGTGTGTGTGTGTCCATCCCTTCCAACGGCATGGGCCTACATGGTGTGTGTGTGTGTGTGTGTGTGTGTCCATCCCTTCCAACGGCATGGGCCTACATGATGTGTGTGTGTGTGTGTGTGTGTGTGTCCATCCCTTCCAACGGCATGGGCCTACATGGTGTGTGTGTGTGTGTGTCCATCCCTTCCAACGGCATGGGCCTACATGGTGTGTGTGTGTGTGTGTGTGTGTGTGTGTGTGTGAGTGTGTGTCCATCCCTTCCAACGGCATGGGCCTACATAGTGTGTGTGTGTGTGTGTGTGTGTGTGTGTGTGTGAGTGTGTGTCCATCCCTTCCAACGGCATGGGCGTACATAGTGTGTGTGTGTGTGTGTGTGTGTGTCCATCCCTTCCAACGGCATGGGCCTACATGGTGTGTGTGTGTGTGTGTGTATGTGTGTGTGTCCATCCCTTCCAACGGCATGGGCCTACATGGTGTGTGTGTGTGTGTGTGTGTGTGTGTGTGTGTGTGTGTGTGTGTGTCCATCCCTTCCAACGGCATGGGCCTACATAGTGTGTGTGTGTGTGTGTGTGTGTGTGTGTGTGTGTGTGTGTGTGTGTCCCTCCCCCCCAACGGCATGGGCCTACATGGTGTGTGTGTGTGTGTGTGTGTGTCCATCCCTTCCAACGGCATGGGCCTACATGGGGTGTGTGTGTGTGTGTGTGTGTGTTGGTTCATCCCTTCCAAATGGGGAATAGAAATAGACAGGTACTGTACAGGTCAGAGCAGGGCCAGCAATTAGGCACTTAAAGGGCCAGCAGTGCCAAGGAGCTGACCAGCTCATAAGTTTCAAGTCTGTTGGACACAAACTAGGTGTGGGGTGGACCTGACTCCACAGTGTGACCCTCAGCAAAGACGAAAGAGGAGGAGGAGGAAGATGAGGTGAAGGAGGAAGACGGAGGAGGAGGAGGAGGAAGAGGAGGAGGAGAAGGAGGAAGAGGAGGAGGAGAAGGAGGAAGACGGAGGAGGAGGAAGACGAGGAGCAGGAGGAAGAGGAGGAGGAGAAGGAGGAAGAGGAGGAGGAGAAGGAGGAAGACGGAGGAGGAGGAAGACGAGGAGCAGGAGGAAGAGGAGGAGGAGAAGGAGGAAGAGGAGGAGGAGAAGGAGGAAGACGGAGGAGGAGGAAGACGAGGAGCAGGAGGAAGAGGAGGAGGAGAAGGAGGAAGAGGAGGAGGAGAAGGAGGAGGAGAAGGAGGAAGACGGAGGAGAAGGAGGAAGACGGAGGAGCAAGAGGAGGAGGAGGAAGAGGAGGAGGACGAGGAAGAGGAGGAGAAGGACCAGGAGGAAGAGGATGAGGAGGAGGAGGCGTACAGGGCACATTCTTGTTTTTTCTCCCCCAAGATCTCCCAGATGTTTTGGTTGGAACAGCCTGTCCCCTTTACGCTGCAGTCAAGCTGTGGCAGGGCTGATCGGCTGGGCCTGGCAGCGGCAGATATTAAAACCATTCCAACGTCAGACGCCACAATTATCATGATTTATACACACACACACACACACACACACACACACACACACACACACACACACACACACACACACACACTCATTTATGAGAAGAGCAATAACTGCTGTCATGATTATTCCATCTGAAATTGATGAGCCAGACAACTCAAAAAGCACTCCAGAGTGCACAACAAGGGCGGACCTGTGAGGAGACTTCACACACAAAGCAGATGAACAGGACAGACCCCCCCCCCCTGCGATACAAACTACCACACACACCGAGCAGGCCAGCACAGCAATATGAGCATTTATTATAGTCACACATCAAACATGGGCAGACAAGACGTGCAGTACCAATGGAACATTTCATGCTTGAACTAGAACAAAGAGTCAGTACACTTCACAATGTTGTTTGCATTAAGTGTCATTCAATTGAAATGCATCAAATACAACACTGATCATTTAATAAAGCATTGTTATTAAATGCTTGTTTTTGCTGACATTTTGCTGACATTGATCTCACTGTTCTCACTCAAATGTATTGGATAACACAAGCAGGCGACTTGCACATGTATACCATGCTGCATCAGATCCTAAACTCAACACTTGCACATGTACACCATGCCGCATCAGATCCTAAACTGAACACTTGCACATGTACACCATGCTGCGTCAGATCCTTAACTGAACACTTGTATACCATGCCAGGGTGCTAGCAGTGGAACGTAGCAGAGGGGGCGACAATGTAATAGGCCTAAGGTAAAATCTGAATCTCATTTCATCCCATTTCACCGAATCAGGGGAGCAATGAGCTTGTTTCCCCGTCCTATCGCGGGGTGATATGAGACAGCGACACCCGAAGTGCGTTTCTAATGTCACGTTTAAATGCACACCTAACAGACGGCATCATATTCAATGGGTGTCTGATATCTGTATAGCCTGTAATAATAATAATATGTTTATGTTACTAGAAAGCCTAATTGCTTAATTGTAGGCTACTGATTTTTCAGTGAGGCCCGGTCACAATTGTCCTGCAAAATGTTTTTTTTTTTTTGGTTTTTAGGTGTGGTCCTAGCCTAGAAATCTAGATGCACCCTAGCGGTAGCAAATGTAATTTGCAGCCAGGGTAGTCTAGCAACTCTCTGTTGGCTTGCAAGCTGGAAAAATTAAACTTCTATCAGTCCAATCACATCGTGTATGGAGTCGGCAACAGTTCTGCGTGAATTTCCTGCTACTTGAAAACAAAGAACATGGATGCTGCTGCTGGTGAACAGCGGTCTTTCAATCGCGACCAAGTTAAGCTTTTTTCAAAATGGCAAAAGTTTGATCAACTAGCCAACTACAGTAGCTCCGCTGGTGGGAAAATGCATGGGGCTCATGAGTTGTAGTGCTATCCTATTGCGTGCAGAGGAAATTTAAAAGACAACCGTTTATCCCGCCCCTCGGATTGAGCAGTGCCCAGACCCTACATCTTGACCCTACATCTTGACCCTACATCTTGATGTGGGTCTGGCTTGTCAGGCTATTGTGGTCCAGTAGCGCTGGAAAGTAGCACCGTTGAACTTGAGCTCATCCACACATTACACCCTGCAGCCAGGGGCTTCTGCAAAGGTAGCAGTCGAAAGTGGCACACAGTCTATGAACATGGCGGGGACATATTCCTATTTGGCCCAGGATTGCTTCCGCCGGCCCTGGTGCTACTATAACTCTGAGGCTGGAGGGTCATTCAGGGCAACTTTAGCATCATTAAACGCCAGGGACACTTAATGTGAGGCAG
>NW_027468657.1:16052433-16054933 GCF_046254945.1 Alosa pseudoharengus
AGTGTACTTACCTAATTAGGTACAGTGGTACAACCTGTGTAACAACATGGACTATCAGGTACTATCATTGTACTTGCATAATGTATTTGTGGGTACCTACATATAGTTGTTACATTGTAATACTGAGTGCTTTTACAAAACTTTGCCAATTTGCCTACATTTTCATCAGAGGCAAAGAGCTGACCTGAGACCTGCTGGATGGGGTAAATCGGGTCATGATAGATTTGATATACAAAGCATGCTTAGTTCCAGTCAAGGCCTCATTGTCTTCAGTGTACATGTAACAGCTGTGCTGCTACAACCTTGTTACTCTTTGATACAGTGGAATAAACTGGAACAGGTCTTGTCTTGGAACAGGTCTACTAATTCACATGTACTGTGTGGTGTAACAGCAGACACGTTTCAACACATCAATTACAGGATGCATAACATCATTGACAGGATGTATATATGTAGATGCAATTACTTAACTGGTACACTTTATTTTAATGGGTTTATTCCACTGTATCAAAAGAGTAATAAATGTGTACCAACACAGTTGATACATGTACTACGGTATGTAGGGTAATGGCAGACATGTTCCAAGACACCAATGACACAACATACATGTAATATGTAATTGTAAGTACTTAACTGGTACACTTCATTTTAATGGGTTTATGCCACTGTATCAAAGAGCAATACGTGTGTACCAACACAGTTGATATATGTACTATGTAGTGAATTAGTAGACCTGTTCCAAGACATCGAAGACATAACATACATGTCATATGTACATGTAAGTAATTAACTGGTACACTTAATAGGTTTATTCCACTGTATCAAAGAGTAACAAGGTTGTAGCAGCACAGCTGTTACATGTACACTGAAGACAATGAGGCCTTGACTGGAGCTAAGAATGCTTTGTATATCAAATCTATCATGACCAGATTTACCCCATCCAGCAGGTCTCAGGTCAGCTCTTTACCTCTGATGAAAATTTAGGCAAATTGGCAAAGTTTTGTAGAAGCACTCAGTATTACAATGTAACAACTATATGTAGGTACCCACAAATACATAATGCAAGTACAATGATAGTACCTGATAGTACATGTTGTTACACAGGTTGTACCACTGTACCTAATTAGGTAGGTACACTGTAACAGCGACACATTAAAATAAAGTGTTACCGAGAACTGATATTATTGGCTCAGACTGATACTCATAACCAAACCTAAAGCTAATTAGCTGTTACACTTTTGCCAATGGGCAAAAAAAAGTCAGTAGTGTGGTTAAGGGAAGCTTTTTTCAACTAAGAACAATAGCTAAATGAAAGGCCTGGCTCTCATATACTGACTTAGAAATTATAATCCATGCTTTTGTTACATCTAGGCTGGACTATTGTAACTCTCTGTATTTACAGTAGGTCTGAACCAATCTACCCTTGCTAGACTTCAATTAGTCCAAAATGCTGTAGCTAGGCTTCTTACTGGAACTAAGAAACATAAGCACACAAGTCCTGTGCTGGCCTACTGGCCTTCTAGGCCACTGAGGTCTTCCTCACAACATCTTCTCTCAGTCCCAAATGCAACCCTAACAACTAAAGGTGATAGGGATTTTTCTGTTGCTGCCCCTCAACTCTGGAATAATCTCCCTATAGAAAATATGTCCTGTCCCAAAATCAGTACTTTTAAATCAAATTTAAAGACCCATCTATTTTCTTTGACCTATAATGTCCATTGATTTCTCCCCTTGTGTGTTTATTTATCTTATTTCTACTTCTTTTCACCATTATATTAACTGGCATCTTTAACTTTACTGTACATCTTTCTCTAGGCCTATAGTAGTTTCAGCAACCATAATGTTCTCTTATCTACATTCATAATCTGTTTATTATTATTATTATTATTATTATTATTATTTCTGTGAGCACCTTGAGTAAATTACATTGCGTTTAAGTGTGCTATATAAATAAATGTGACTTGACTTGACTTGACAAACTGCTATGATCCCACTCTCTCCTATTTATGATTTCTGATCATATCCATGACAACATGGAATCATATGAATGAGAACATGGAATCATACTATGACAACACAAATTTCAAAACATAGAATCACATCCATGACAACATGGAATCATTTTCATGAGGACATGGAATCATAGCACACTGAAAGTCAGAATCAAATTATATAAAAAAAAGTATGTACACAAACACACTCATACAAACACAGACACAAACACAGACACAGACACACAAATTAAACCCTGACTGGGCAGTCTCATTCAGACAGTCAGAAAAGCAGACAGTGTCTGATCCTGTGAGATTCAAAAGCAGTGGTCTCCATGGTTACGACCATGTGTCTGTTGTGACCGCACCTGAACAGGCTGAGGGAGGTGGGCGGCGGCTTAGGGGCTGAACAGGTGAGGTGAGTGATGGTGAGCAGGAAGAGGAGGAGGATGAGGAGGAGGAGGAAGATGGGTTTTGGTGTTGTTTAAGCAGAGCCCACACCCAGTGCA
>NW_027468657.1:16059933-16064933 GCF_046254945.1 Alosa pseudoharengus
AAACACACAACTAGTATCAAGAGACAAAAATAAAAAAGGAAGAGAATGAAGGTTTAGGAATAAGGGTTGAACCCCAGGCCTAAGAGTTCCACTGAACTAATGAGGTGTTAGGAGGACCATGGTTTTTAAATCCTAGTACTATATACCAATCCTAATTAACAAAAAAGTCATACAGACACCCCAAAACCTGCAAGCAAAACAATTTTGAACCCATTATATACCTATGACATTCTACAAGAGTAGACTTTTTTTAAAATATTTATTTATTTTTTTTATTTTTTTAAGGAAAAATATTTTTTTTCCCGTTTTAGAAGGTTTTAAAGGATTTTTGTAGGGTAAGATTTTCTAGTCTATGTGTGTTGCTCATCATCTTGTTCTCTAAGTTTCCCAGGTAAAACTAACATGGTCTCCATGAAAGTCAAGCTTCTAGACACCACTTTGTTAGAACCCATTCTAGTATTAAACACTGAAAAGTCAAGATGTTCTAGAACCCTGGACAACAATCAACAAGGACAAGGGAGACTCACGTGTAACTAGAATTAGGGTTAGGGTTAGGTTTCATGTGTCATGACAGTGTCATGTCACTCTTATGTCGATACTGTCAAGTAAAGTGTTACCGAAGCTTGTTATCAGTGGCAAGCTTAGCCATCCCAGAGAGCAAGCACACGTTGGCATGACGTTGTTTACTGAGTTTGGGCCAACGCCATTTTGACCGGTGGGGTAACGTTGTTGTGACGTTGGCATTTCAATAGAAAATCAGTATATGTATATATACTCTTTTGATCCTGTGAGGGAAATTTGGTCTCTGCATTTATCCCAATCCGTGAATTAGTGAAACACACTCAGCACACAGTGAGGTGAAGCACACACTAATCCCGGCGCAGTGAGCTGCCTGCTACAACAGCGGCGCTGAACTCCTTTTCTCCTCTTGACTTGATTTGCTCTCTGTTTCTCTTTGTGTGAAGTGAGTGTGTGTGTGTGTGTGTGTGTTTGTGTGTGTGTGTGTGTGTTTATGTGTGTGTGTGTGTGAGTGTTGTTTCTGCTCGTTCATTCATGGCCTCTGATGTGAGCTGTTTATTTCTGCAGGACTGGAGACTAATCTGATTCTTTTCCTTCCCTTTCAGTCAGGGCCAAAGCACAGAGCCTGATCAGGCTATCAAACTCAACTCTTACACCAAATATTATGCTCGGTGTGTGTGTGTGTGTGTGTGTGTGTTCTTGTGTTTGTCCGGTTCTGCGTCATTTCCACAGCATGGTCTTTTTCATCGTTATTCACACCATTAACCCAACCCAGCCCACGCACAGAGGCCCACACACACCTCACCATCTGAGTGTGTGTGTGTGTGTGTGAGTATGTGTGTGTGTGCGTGTCAGTGTGTGTGTGTGTGTGTGTGTATGTGTGTGTGTGTGTGTGTGTGTGTGTGTGTGTGTGTGAGTATGGTACAGTTCCTATGTGAGATAATCTGATTACCGAGGCCCAGAGTGACTAAACAACAGAGCATTCCACCATTACCCCCTAAACTCTCACTGAACCTGGGGAAGAATCGCTCTCTCTCTCTCTCTCTCTCTCTCTCTTTCTCTCTCTCTCTCACACACACACACACACAAAAGGATTGTGCCTAACTCCATCTCGCTGTCAGATGTGCAGGTCTATAAGCTGCATTGATGTTGATTATAGAGAACACATGATCCATAAAGACTGCCAGTCCAACCCCACACATCACACGTCCAGTTCAGTAGCTTGGGCCCAGTAGCTTTCCCCTCTGTGTGTGTGTGTGTGTGTGTGTGTGTTTTGTGTGTGTGTGTAAGTGTATGTGTGTGTGTGTGTGTGTGTGTGTGTGTGTGTGTGCTCAGCCACACTCTGGTGTTCCTAAACTGTGTGTGAGTGTGTGTGTGTGTGTGTGCGTGTGCGTGAGTGTGTGTGTGTGTGTCTGTGTGTATTGTTACTGGATGCCATTTGGTGTTGGATTGCATCAAATTAGAATAATGTGTAATGAAACACATGCTGTCATATGAGGAGGAGCTGGAGAATTTCCGACATTTGAAATCAAGTCTGTCCCCCTCCCCACTCTGACATTCAAAAATGTGGAGAAAACCTGTTTTGCGTCATTTCAACCAAACATGTCATTCAACATGGAAATGGTCGCAAAACAAAAACAGTGAACAATGCCTCTCCCTCACAGCACACAATTGATTCAATCAGATTTAATAACTAATATTCTTTTAATACATATAAATCATTTACTTTCAATCAGATGTAATAATGAATATTCTTTTAATACATTATACATTACTTTCAATCAGACTCAACTCCTAGCTCCTACAACAGTCGTCACCAGACATGTCCATATAGCAAGCACACGTTGGCCCACTGTTGGTACTGGTTGGCAGTGTCGGAGGTGAAATTTCAACGTTGAAACAATGTCACACCAACGGCAGCCCCTCTAGCAATTGTATATTGAATGGTGGTTAGTCATGTTCGGCGCCGAGAGAGAGAGAGGCGGTGTGTGAACATTCTGTATGTGTATGTGTGTGTGTGTGTGTGTGTGAGAGAGAGAATGAGAGTGAGAGAGAGAGAGAGAGAGATAGAGAGTGTGTGTGTGTGTGTGTGTGTGTGTGTGTGCGCGCGCTCGAGGCTGTTATTGGTGGTGTAGTATTTACCTGGCAAGCTGCCACATGCTCATCCACCAGGGAGTAAAAACGCCACACATTCCATAACCTCTTCACGAACACACACACTCTCTCTGTCTCTTTCTCTCTCTCTCTCTGTCTGTCTCTCTCTCTCTCTCTCTCTCTCTCACACACACACACACACACAAACACATACACCCACATATCATACACTCAGGTAAATAGTCTCTTAAATCAAATATTTGGCTATGACATTACTGCAGTGGCGTAACTATAGTAGGTGCAGCAAGTGCAGTCGCACCAGGGCCCGTGACCTCCCGGGGCCCGTCGCTACCCCAGCCCTGCCTCCTTGTTTTTTTTTTTTTTAGAACTTTAGAATGTTAGAGCACGGAGAGTGAAGCGTCACTTTGACGATCTATCGGAAGATGAGCGCTTAACCGATGCAGAGAGATACTTCAAAGTGCAGGTATTTAATAAACTCTGGACATCATAATCAGTCAGCTCTCCCAAAGATTTGCAAGTATGCGAGAAACTTGTCATGTGTTTGAGTCTTTACGTCCTATGACCCTTCAACTCGCAGGTGATGATGAACTGCTTGAAAAGGCAAGACGTTTGTCAGACCATTATAGCAGGGACATTGCACCGACATTCCCAACACAACTCCTCTCATTCAGGTCTTGCTTTAAAGCAGAGATTTCACAGAAGTCATCTATTTTTCAACTTGCCAAAATGCTGGTGGTAGATTATGACAGTGACAAGTTCTGAGTGTGCCACGACACTTATTCTAAAGATTATGACAGTGTAACATCCACATTCGGGGAAGTGTGTACTCATGTTGTTTCTGACATTGCCTGTGACTGCGCAACAGCTAAGCGCTCTTTTTCCAAACTCAAACTTATTAAGACCTATACCTAAGGAGCAGCATGGGGCAGGAGAGGCTCCGTGGGTTAGCTATCCTGTCCATTGAAAATACGAGAGCCAGAGCATTAAATATTGAGAACATCGTTGACGATTTTGCACAACGAAAGGCTCGTAAGATGGCCTTCTTCTAATGGCCTAATTCACGCATATTGGGGATTGTATGCATATGAATGATTTTATTTGGTTTCTGGACTACATATGAATGATTTTATTTGGTTTCTAAATAAGTTAGGCTACATTAAGTTTTGTTTCTGCGCAATGCGAATTTATAAGCAAGCAATCTACGCTTGCAGTTTCCGCAGAAGGTTGAAGAGGCGCATTGAGTGTTCCCATAATTCCATGCGAGTTGATGTTAATGCAGTAATATTAGATTACCCTAGCCTGCAGGCTGTTAATAAAATAATTTTTTAATGTTTTCACATGTAATGGATATAGTCGTGTGTTTTTTATTTGAAATTGTAATCTGTAACTACTAAACTACTTTGGTGCCTCAGGCCCTTTGTATAAACAATTGAAGTCACCCTTAATGTGTATTGCATGTATCAGAGCTAATTCATCCTGGGCCAAAGATCGTCGGTATGGGGCCCGCGTAGCGCTCTCGCACCTGGGCCCACCATTGGCTTGTTACGCCACTGCATTACTGCCATACAAAGCTAAACCTCAGTAATGTTATCTAATGGCCTTTGAGACATCTGTTCTGTTTTGTCTTGTGACAAAGTCTCCTGGTTCAATTGTTTTCAGATTCATAGAAATGAGGGTCTTAAATTTGCAGTAACTAAAATCCAACCTAATAACGTTACCAAGGCATTGCGTTGATGTTTCTCCATTTCTTGTTCTCTTCACGTATCAGGCCGCTAATCCAAATGTAGTGAGAAAGGATACCGTTCAAAAGCTACAGCTACAGTAACATAAAAACTGCAATGGTACTGTTTTTAAAATCATGTGTAGGCCTAAGTGTAATTTGAGCTTACAGTTCTTTTATCAACCAATGTTTGACATTAACTTACAAAATAGATACTTAGCTTAGTCCTCAGAGGAGGGTTGCTGCTTGCTCTGTTAAGGTATTTCTGTCCCTCCCAGACTGCACTGAAATGGTTACATTACATTATATTACATTACATTACATTTGACTGGTGCTTTTTAGCCAAAGCGACTTAAAACATGGTAAACAGTTGAAAGCTTTTTAAAAACAATTATCCCAACAATTCTAGAACAATTTAAAAGTAGAGTAAAATAAGAAAAGTGCATCAGTGAGTGTTGTTTTTAGTCAGTTCAAGTCAGGTGATAAGCCTTAGTGTTAGAATTCGAATTGTATGTAGCACTACGAGAGGAGATATTCTCTGAAAAGCAGGGTCTTCAGGAGTTTTTTGAAGATGGAGAGGGATGTCCCTGCTCTAGTAGGAACTTGTAGCGCGTTCTTTCAAATGGTATGTTTAGTAGCCAGAATT
>NW_027468657.1:16079933-16084933 GCF_046254945.1 Alosa pseudoharengus
GCAGCTGTGACAGGCAGCGGCCGCATATAATCTGCGTCATGTCTCAGCATCTTGTGAACTCTACAAGCCCCCACCCCTCACTCGACAACCACACGGAGATTCTGTAATGTGCGTGTATGTCGTTCACACATACGTCCGTGTAAGGTCAGTATTAGGTCCGCAGTTTAGCATCATATCTGAATCATCCGAAGGGTAGGACCTCCGTTTGACAAACCTCCTCATATACTCCGGAGGTTATATCTGAAAGCGCTTAATGAGAGAAAGGACAGCAGATAAGGACGGAGAGAGAGGGGGGGGTTGCTGTTAGAGAGAGAGAGAGAGAGAGAGGGGGGGGGGTTGCTGTTAGAGAGAGAGAGAGAGAGAGAGGGGGGGGGGTTGCTGTTAGAGAGAGAGAGAGAGAGAGAGGGGGGGGGTTGCTGTTAGAGAGAGAGAGAGAGAGAGAGAGGGGGGGGGGTTGCTGTTAGAGAGAGAGAGAGAGAGAGGGGGGGGTTGCTGTTAGAGAGAGAGAGAGAGAGAGAGAGGGGGGGGTTGCTGTTAGAGAGAGAGAGAGAGAGAGAGGGGGGGGGTTGCTGTTAGAGAGAGAGAGAGAGAGAGAGAGGGGGGGGTTGCTGTTAGAGAGAGAGAACTGCTTTGGACGGGAGAGGAGAGCAACGCTTCCAAAGTAAAGAAACTGGAGCTTTTCTCTCGTGGGTGTCTTTCAGCAGAGTAGCACTAATCATCACCGGTGACATGTCCACTTACGGGAGGCGCTGGACACGCCCACATACGGGAGGTTCTGGACACGCCCACATAAGGGGGGTTCTGGAGACATCTAGACATCTGCTGACACAAGTAACAAGGCTTTCACCGAGCGGGAACGTGTGTGTGCATGTGTGTAAATGTGTGTGCGTGTATGCTATCACCTTCACACTGCTCCACCCCCCCCCCCCCCCCCCCCCCACACACACACACACTCACACACACTCACACACACACACACACACACACACACTCACACACACTCACACACACACACACTCACACACACTCACACACACACACACACACACACACACACTCACACACACACACACACTCACACACACTCACACACACACACTCACTGAGGTGCTGCTCAGGGAATGTTCCGCGCTTGTTCCCCACATGTTTTCCCACGCTAGGTGGGTGGACAGGAGTCAGTTATGTCCTGCTTTCACAGGCTCTGGCACTGGGTCCACTCCTCACGGCCTCATTCCCCGACTCATGTTTCAGGTCAAGCGCCGCGCGCCAACAAACACTCCTCGCTCACAGAGGGTGATGAAGAGGCCGAGGAAGTGTGTGTGGACTGGCCTGGTGTGGGTGATGCGTGTGTTCTGAGAGCTGTATGATAACTGACATTGAAAGCAGTGCATGGGATTAGGCCGTGAAGCCATTTACTTTCACACACACACACACACACACTTTTTTCATTAGTTTGTTTTGTTCTCTAATCATGTGCACATTCTGTAATCATATTCCACGTTCTCTAATCATATTCCACGTTCCATGTTTTCTAATTATATTCCACATTCTCTAATCATGTGCACATTTTCTAATCATATTCCACGTTCTTTAACCATATTCCATGTTTTCTAACCATATTCCATGTTCTCTAATCATATTCTACGTTCTCTAATCATATTCCACATTCTCTAATCATATTCCACATTCTCTAATCATATTCCACATTCTCTAATCATGTGCACATTCTCTAATCATGTGCACATTCTCTAATCATATTCCACATTCTCTAATCATGTGCACATTCTCTAATCATATTCCACATTCTCTAATCATATTCCACATTCTCTAATCATATTCCACATTCTCTAATCATGTGCACATTCTCTAATCATATTCCACATTCTCTAATCATGTGCACATTCTCTAATCATATTGCAGGGAGAGATGCAGGCAGACAGGACTGAAGAGAGAGAGAGGGAGAGACTTTGACTTTTAAAATCCCTTTTATTGAACCATACTATGGATCAATTACTCAATCCCCATTAATACACACGGCAAAGCAGTGGTACAGATTGTTGTTTCACCATTTAAAAATCAGTCTTCCATCATCAGAAAAATGGATCAAGCCTTTACCCACACACCATTTACGTCCAAACCAACTAAGGTTATTTGTAACGTGGAAGAAGGCATATTCCACTCTGACCCTCGACTCCACTAACCCTTTAAACATTTCCACTAAGTTCACAGATATCCCCTCCTCCCCCAATCGATTCCCTTTCCAAATGGTCAGCTTTGCTTGACCAATTAGAAAGTTCAGGCAGCCGCACAGAGGGAGAGAGAGAGAGAGAGAGAGATGCAGGCAGACAGGACTGAAGAGAGAGAGAGAGAGAGAGAGAGAGAGAGAGAGAGAGAGAGATGCAGGCAGACAGGACTGAAGAGAGAGAGAGAGAGAGAGAGAGATGCAGGCAGACAGGACTGAAGAGAGAGGGAGAGAGAGAGAGAGAGAGATGCAGGCAGACAGGACTGAAGAGAGAGAGAGAGAGAGAGAGAGAGAGAGAGATGCAGGCAGACAGGACTGAAGAGAGAGAGAGAGAGAGAGAGAGAGAGATGCAGGCAGACAGGACTGAAGAGAGAGAGAGAGAGAGATGCGGGCAGACAGGACTGAAGAGAGAGAGAGAGAGAGAGAGAGAGAGAGAGATGCAGGCAGACAGGACTGAAGAGAGAGAGAGAGAGAGATGCAGGCAGACAGGACTGAAGAGAGAGAGAGAGAGAGAGAGAGAGATGCAGGCAGACAGGACTGAAGAGAGAGAGAGAGAGAGAGAGAGAGAGATGCAGGCAGACAGGACTGAAGAGAGAGAGAGAGAGAGATGCGGGCAGACAGGACTGAAGAGAGAGAGAGAGAGATGCAGGCAGACAGGACTGAAGAGAGAGAGAGAGAGAGAATAAATGATACAAAACCCAAAGCAAACTAGAATGTTACCGGTCCATAACATCTGTATACTCATTGGAGGAATATCTCTTTACTGTTAGGGATATAAAGCAGAGGCAGATCCTTACCAGATGCTGACCCGGTGACCACAGTCTAGCCACAGAAAAAGGCAGACTAAGGAAGTCCTGGGTGCCAAGAGAGCAAACATTATGTGGTCACTACTTAACAGGTGAGGTTGAATATGTGGTCACTGCATAACAGGTGAGGTTGAAACTGAGGTGCACTTTCTTCTTCACTGTGAGAAATATACAACTGTATGAAACTCATACTTTGACAGGCTTACAAGCCTAATCCCAGGGTTCCGAAATGTAGGCGAACAGAAAATAATGGCAGTCTTACTTCGACAGCAGGGACAGACAGCAGGTCTTGCTGCCAAATACATCACGGAATGCCATAAGGCAAGGGACAGTGGTTAAATGTTAAATATTGAATATTAACATTATAGAAATGCAATGCCAGAGGAATTACAATAGTGGATGGAAAGCTGCTGGCTTAATGTTGGTGGGGAGATTCCTGAAAGAAAAAAAAACCATTGAATCACTTAATGTTTGCATGAGTTCATACAAACCCTCGTACCAAAAAACCTTGTGTGTCAGGCATTTTTGTCAATGTTAAATCATTGAATCAACGTCACACTGCAATATTGATTCTACTGTACATCACTTTTGCCCCCTCCATTAATATTGAAGCAATGTTGAAATTCTAACTATTCTATCCTATTTTAAATAAAATGAATATTGAAACAATGTTGAAATTACAACCAAACTAAAGATCAATGTGATTTCAATGGTATTTCAATTGATATTAAACCTCAGTAAACCACTATTAATCTGGCAAAATATTGGGAAATTCATATCCTGCTTTACAGCCAGGATAAATTTGGCTAGGCCTAGGTATGTCTGGTTTAGACTATACAAGCGTGCATAAATAACCACTGACAACTTGTTATCAGTTTGAAAAGCATGTGCATTTATTCACTCTTCTTTATTTAGAAATTCCTGTGTGCTGTGCTTCCCTGCCATCCATAGTATCCATAGACCACCCACTCAGCCTGAGCCTCCAGTAGCAGAGTGAAGTGGCACCTTCATAGCAATATAAAGAAAAAAAAGAGATAGTTGTTAGATAAATATGTTCAACTGAACAACAAACAGCTAAGCCTACAATCAAGTAATTTTACGCCACAACCTACCACTCATACAAACGTAGTTCAAAACGAAGTTTCACCCAGTGACTGTTTGCCATAGAAGGCCATTTCCCTCGTCAGGCCAACTATCGCTAGTTAAGGCGACAATTTGAGGGCCAGATGTACGTACATTTGCGAATGTAGCGTTATCAGCGTCATGGACAAACCGCAGATTGCGAACGCTGTCAGACCCAAGTTTCCGTTGTATTTAGATAATAAAGATAATAAAGATCAGTAGTTTTACTCAAACTACTTGTGCACGTAGGCTATGGAAAATTGGTCAAATCTAGCAAGTAGGGAAGTTTAAGTGAATGACGTGAAAGTGCAAGTAAGACATTCGAAAGGCCAACGAAAGTTAAGGTTGCTTTTGATTGTAGCCTACAAATACTTACAAAACTGGTGCTCTAAATAGTGATTATGTTGTCTTTGAAAGGTTCTCTTATTGATGCATTGAACTGCAATTTGGATTAACACCTGCTTTTACAAGGCGGAAGTATTTAGGCGCAGAATAGACGTGCGCTTTCAGGAGCAGTCTTTGTACATACTGCGGAAAACATAATTAGTCGCTCTTTACGCTTCCCCTCCCATCTTTTTACGCTAAACTCCCACTTTCCCCTGGATCCTCCCATGAATACATATGCATGACACGAAAATCGCAATTAGCCATTTTCAGCTCCCGCGACAGGCAGTTTGCGCTTTTACATCATTGCGGCATGTTTGTACATACCTCGCAATGATTTTACACGCACACAACCGTGAACCTAGAAACATTCCTGAGGTCTAGCTAACGTAATATAACTTACCTACTGAGTCCTTGGTTATCGCTTAATCAAGTTATGAACTTAC
>NW_027468657.1:16107433-16112433 GCF_046254945.1 Alosa pseudoharengus
ATTTAGTTCCAGTGGAGCGTCAGTAACGCCATCTTCTGTTATATTCGGCTCCTTTCATGTTCACTTGGACACTGAACAACTTGTTTGTGCCTAACATGGCAACTTTTTTACTCTACTGGCTAAAGAGCCCTCCTGCCACATATATAAGATGGCTTTCACTCCACTGACACATATATAAGATGGCTAAAGAGCCCTCCTGACACATACTAAATATAAGATGGCTTTCACTCCACTGACACATATATAAGATGGCTAAAGAGCCCTCCTGACACATACTATATATAAGATGGCTTTCACTCCACTGACACATATATAAGATGGCTAAAGAGCCCTCCTGACACATACTGTATATAAGATGGCTTCCACTTCACTGACACATATATAAGATGGCTTCCACTCCACTGATACATATATAAGATGGCTAAATGCTCTCTCTCCCATTCACTTCCTGTCACTCTCCACTGTCCTATCATTAAAGGTATAAAAAGCCCCCCCCCCCAAAAAAAGATATGACTAACTCAAGCAGAGTTGCATCACCGTGTTCCAGTCTATATACAGCTACACATGAACTACAGGCCCCATACCAGTGGGAACTAAAAGGCTTCATATGACTAGAGTCATCAGTACACTGGTCACTAGTGTTAGTGTGGACTCTGGGTTCCCAGGAGAATGTGGAGATATTTCACTTTATTACGGATCTTTCATCATCCAATTTCCTCTTTACAAGCCTTCCGCTCCCCTGCCTTATGGCCATCTCCACTAGCTCCTGCTGTGTGTGTGTGTGTGTGTGTCTGTGTTTGTGTGTGCATTTTAGTTAGTGTGTGTGCATGCATTTTAGTTAGTGTGTGTGTGTTAAATGTGTGTGTGTGTGTGTGTGTGTATGTGTGTTTTAAAAATACTCCACTGGAGTATTATTGGATATTTGTGCCCATGTGTGTGTTTGTGTCTGTTTACATGGTGCCCATGTGTGTGTTTGTGTCTGTTTCTGCATGATTATGGGCCCAATGGTGCACCCGGCCCAAAGTGGCTCATTCTCATCCTACACCCAATAAAGTGAGCAATTTTTCATCATGCACTCCACTTTTATTAAGCCTTGCGCCCAGGGGTGTGGCAATTAATGACACAAGGTGTGGCCTGATCAAAAAATCTCTATCTTACACCATCTAATAATCATTACATCACTGACCAACAAAAAGAGGCAAAAAAAAAGCGAAAGGCACATATGAAGCACAGCTGAAGATGCACTGTCACAAGATGTAAGCAGCAACTCCTCTGCAGGATAAATAGCCTTAGGATTTTTATTCAGTCATTCGAACATTATTGGGTTAAGTGTTGCTTTTTTCAGGCTATGTTTTCGATGGTAACCCATTGTCAGTCAATAGTGAAAGTTGACTATGAGACCACGGTGATGGTAGTTTCACTTTGCCTATCAGTTCAAATAATAGGTGAGTGCAGATGTATGCAGGCTATACTCTGCTAGTCACAAACAGGTTTTAGTAAAGCAAGGTTTAGTGGAATCCCTGTTCCATATGGTATTGTGTGCAAGCAGATTCCTTCAAATGAGCTGCTGACTATCAAAATACCGATGCAGTTGCGCCGTTTGAAGTTGTGCTGCTTGCTGTTAAAGTGAATGACAGATATAAACTTTACGCCTCTGACCATCCATTTCTGATTGCTAAAATAGGGCCCTATGTGTTCTTATGTGTGTGTGTGTGTGTGTTTGTGTCCAAATGTGTGTGTGTGTGTGCATGTTTATGTGTGTGTGTATGGTGTGTGTTTGTATGAATATATTTTGTGTGTGTGTGTGTGTTAGTGGAGCGAGACATTCCTGCTCAGGTACTGTGTGTGTGTGTGTGTGTGTGTGTGTTCATGTGTCTCTCTCTTTGTGTGTTTTCGTGCAAATGCGATTGTATGTTTCAGTGTGCGTGTGTGTGTGTGTATGTGTGTGTGTGTGAATGTGATGAATCCGGTGACAGGAAGTTCTCTGTGTGATGCTCACATTATCAGAGCGACCCAGATGCCATCTCCACTGTGTGTGTGTGTGTGTTTGGGTGTGTGTGTGTGTGATGATAGCGTGTGTGTGTATGTGTGTGTAGGGGCCTGTGGTCGGAGTCCTTGTCCCTCTGTGTCACCTCCTCCACTCCTCCCCTTCCCAGCACTGCCCCCCCCCCACACCAGTGAGGGTTCTGGTAAGTTTCTCCTTTACACTTCCGCTGACATCTCCAGATGGCTGTCCGTCAGCCTGCACCGGGCTAGGACTGACACTCCAGTGTGTGTGTGTGTGTTTATGTGTGTGTGTTTGTGTGTCAGAGAAGGGTATAACGGACAACACGTTTCTTTTCGCAATCCTGTCCATCCCAGCACTCCACCTCACCAATGCGTCACCCTGGAGGGTCCCTGGTCAGTGTGAGAAAGACAGACTTCATGTGCACACACACACGCACACACACACACACACACACACACACAAAGGAAGATGCACTCACGCTATCACTCTCAAAAAGGGAAAGAGGGTCTCAAAAGAGGAACCCCCCACCCTCATTCCCCCACACACTCACACGGTTTGGCCTGGATTTGGGCCACCTCATGTCTACACACACACACACACACACACACACACACACACGTGCATGCAAACATCTTCACTCTAGGAATGTTGCGACACTTGCAATGTTTGCTAAAGGCTGATGTCCGCTTGCTGGCCTCAGGACAGAAGGTTCTTAGCCGACTGACTGACGGGAACATGAGAGGAAGTTTTCTACCTAATGAACAGGAAGTACCTCAGTGTGTGTGTGTGTGTGTGTGTGTGTGTGTGTGTGTACATGTCATGGATGTGCTAGTGTCCACTATAGTGTCCTCTCTGAGCATTCTTAAATGAACATAAACATTATTAGATCAATATGACTATTCTTAGGCTACGTTTATACGGTGACGCAGAAGTGGCGTCTCGTCTTCATTGTTTTATTCGCGTTTAGACGAGCATTCTCAGGGGGAAATCTTTGTTTATATGAAGACGCAAGAGTATGTGATATTCGATTGGATATGCATTCCAGACCGCTGGGTGGTGGTGTGCTAGAACCCCGGTACGTCACGCGCAGACATTCTAATTTGACAGTTTAGCCAGAGAGGTAATCAAGGATCTTTGGTTTAGCCGTTTAGACGGAGATGCAACCCGGGTCGTCTTCAAAACTCTACACTCTGGAAGGAGTCTTCAGATTTTTGCGTCTTCAAGCCCCGATGGCGGGGTCGCCGTGTAAACGAAAGGCACTTACGATAAAATATTTTGTCGTCTTCCTTCGCAATCGTTCTCGTATAAACGGCCCCTTAGATCAATATGACTATTCTTAGATCAATATGAATTTTCTTAGATCAATATGAAGATCAATATGAACATTCTTAGATTAATATGAAGATCCAGAGCCTTATAGATAGATCTATCTATATGGCACTGAAGATTAATATAAATATTCTTAGATCAATATGAACATTCTTAGACTGGGTCCACTCTAAAACAGCTCCATTTAAACGCAGACGGCAAGATCAAGTGCTTTCAGGTACGCACATCTGAACTGCGCGTATTCTCCCATCCGTGCTTCTGTCATACCCACAGTGCGCAAGTTCAGGTTCAAGGCGGGCTTATAAAAGAGGTGTGAACCATTGAAAACGGAGGCAGGCTCAGACGTGAACTCATTGATTTCGGTTGTGGGGAAATCATGGAGCATGGACTTTTCCTCAGCCTTGTGAATGTCATTGAAATCCATGAAAAACTTCAACCACACTTTAAATATGAATAGGGCTGTACTCTATACGCCTATAATGAAACCAAGACCACTGCGTCTATGACTGAATAGGCTACATGTTTGGAGATACACATGAATCAAATCACTGAGGAAAGGTGTTGTGCTACCGAAGTAGTGTTAGCTCTCTGGACCCAAATTGCTCAGGATGTCGCTGCCGTGGGGACGTGCAAGCGTACCATTAATGACCTTGGGGCGAATTCTCCCATTCGCTCGTAAATCGAGCGTAAGCCCTTTGCTTCAGTTACGCACTTTTTAGTTACACGTATTCTTCCATCCTCGCTTCTGTCACACCCACAATGCGCAAGTTCGAAATCAAGGTGGCCTTATGAAAGAGGCGTGATTTATTTAAAATAGAACCAGACTGATCCACCAACTCGTTACAGTTTTTCTCAGTCGCTTTGGTGCTTTTTTCAGATCAGAATTAAAATTCTCATAACTATTAGTTCAACCTCCACAACATTTAGTCATAGTAGCAATTTCTCCTTCCTCTGAACAAATTGCAAATGCTTTTGGACATGTTTCAGTTGCTTTCATACAATTCTCTGCTGTTTTTTAACATTATCATTTGCTTATGTCATGTCAGTCAAAATGAACTATACTTATGGATACTGAATAGTCGTTCCCAATAAAACTAATAGTCTTCATTTCATTGCTTGAGTCATTACATACAAAATGGGTGAACTAGTTATCAAATTCTGTCACAATGCTGTAGAATTGCAAAGAGCATACAGTAAAAATGTACGTATTCAGTGTCTTGTACTCACTTACTCCCCTAACTACAGCAATGTGTAACTTTACTGTAGTTTTCAAATGGCTGTACAAGTACTGTATAGTGCTGTCTTGAGCATGTTCAGGTAGTGTCACAGAGTTCTGACCTTTTTTTGCATTGGAAAACACTGAGAGAACTGTCATAATGAAAACATGACAAAGCCATTTGACTATCTTGTTCATAAACGATGGTGTCAAGACTTCTCATTTTGATGACACTGACAGTTTCATTGACATGAATACCTGCTTTTGAGGAATGGACTATCCATTTTGAGCAAGTGACATGCTTTTGCAGGTCATCCACTAGGTTTTGCAGTTTGCACTAATTGTTTTGAGAAATGCACTAACTGCTGTGCAAATGTTAATAGTGATGTGAGAATAGCACCAAAGCGACTGAGAAAAACTGTAATTTAGGTCGATATAAAAACGTGG
>NW_027468657.1:16117433-16159933 GCF_046254945.1 Alosa pseudoharengus
ATACTATACTTATACTGGCATAGCAGAGGCTAGTTTCACTTTCTATGAGAATGGCATGAATAACAGAGGCAAGAGAACCACGAAGACAAGTTTTAAAATAAAAGCTATAGTTTGTTTTTTGTCTTACACACACAAATAAATCTAGAGAGTGAGCAGTTATCCCTCCATCCAAGCATACTGTGTGTGTGCGTGTGTGTGTGTGTGTGTGTGCACGCATGCGTGCGTGTGTGTGCATGAGAAAGAGAGAGGGAGAGGGTGAGCAGGGATCCTTCCATCCAAGCATACTGTGTGTGTGTGTGTGCGTGTACAGTATGCGTGTATGTGTGTGTGTGTTTGTGTGTGTGCGGCCGTGCGTGTGCGTACGTGCGTGTGTGTGTGTGTGCGTATGTGTATGTGCGTACGTGTGTGTGCGTACGTGTGTGTGCGTGAGAAAGAGAGGGAGAGGGAGTGCAGTGTGTGAGTGCAGCTGACATGTGTAATATGGTTATGGTTTGCCTGGGTTGTTGCTATTGGGCCTCCTGCCTCTCAGAACCAAGGCCTGCTGCTGCCTCACTCAGCATGAGAGAGGGATCACACTCACACACACACACATCCGCACACTCACACACACATGGATCCACACACACACACACACACAGAGATACACACACACACACACACTCATATAATACACACATACACACACAATCTATCTATTTATTCCAGGAACATCTGTCTGTAAATGTGTGTATGTGTGTGTGTTCTTTATACTTTGGACTGTTTGAACGAAAAAGTGACAATTCCAACCTCACAGTCCTGAATTGAAGGACGTTTTAAGAAAGACCATTCAGATCTTTTAGCTTCCCTGAATACACTGTAATAAAAAATGCGCCCCAGGCTCCAAAACCGCAACAAAAACAACCTGGTCCAGCCTGGACCAAATCACAGACGAGATGCACGTTTAGGAGAGATTCAATTGCACAGGAGCGAGGGGGAGGGAGTAGCGAGCTAGGTCTGTTTTGTTTGAACGTCAACAGAAGTGACTTTACCCAACATCGCTTAGAGCGCCTTTAAAAACTAGATGTACCGCGTAGCGGTACAAAATATGACCGCCGCTCAGTCCTGCACATCCATTCCGCGAAAATAAATCATATTAATGAATTTGTCTCCATCTTCTACTCCATCCCCCACTCTTGAAACTTTTGTGTATGCTTGTTTGGAATGTGTGTTTGCACACATTCCGCACACAAAGTAGCCTACTGGCGCTGCAAAGGTGAATAGATTTGTTTCTGGGCCAAAAAATCTGTAACATTGTTATAAAACCTTTAAAATCTCTAAACAATCACAAGTAGGGCAGTTCATCACAGTCCATCCATTGCAACTGGACTGATGAAAGGTACACCTGTAGGCTACATTGTATTTGGGAAAAGCAGAAGGTAGCAGCATAATGTATTTATTTATTTATAATTAAACAAAACAATCCCTGTCAGTTCCATGCAGTTTTCAACAGCTATCAAGAAGAGAGGTCATGTCATGGATTTTTGTGAATGTTTCTTCTTCTACATATGCATAAGTTTAGTCATCTAGTTCAAATGATATTCAGCTTTATTGTCAATGCACAAATTAAATACCAGTAGTCTAAAACAAAATGCCGTTTTACCCAGTGGTGCAAATAACTGACATGTCCAAAAGGGCCTTCATGAAATGCGTTGCGAGACTGTTCATACACATTTTAACGGGCAAAGTTGAAGAGCTACTGTCCGTTATTGTTTGTGCAAATAATATGCTGATTCATGTTCCCTTGCATTTTGCAACCATGAGGTCCATGGTTAAGCTCAATCTTTTGACGCAATCTTTTGATTTTCACCCAGCCTAGTCCATGGTAGGCGCCCGATAGAAATATTGTTTAATTTTGCGATTGAGATATCCACGCACTGGCGCCCCCCTGCGACGTGTTCGCCCCCCGGTTTTAGAGCTATTCTAAATGCAAAAATGCATAGAGGGAGTTATGACAAAACCGTGACTGTTAACAAACTATAAGCTATATAAGGTAGGCCCTATGCTAGGCCTATTACACAACACAAATTGTCACTAGGCTATGCTGCAAATAAAATCTCCGTTGGAACCAATGGCTTACACCTTACAGTATCAAGCTGCCACCTCTTGGCGAAAAGTTAATAGTTTTGCATATCAGTAGTAATACATTTCACGTAGCTGTGAATCACGGAAAGGGCGAATGAAGTGGACACTTCTAAATGGAACCCAACCCACTGTACAGTAGCTCAAGGTCTGTGGCTAAAGCAGCCATAATGAAAGCGTTATCATTGTTTGGATACTTCACACACACGTGTTTTTTAATCGCATAGACTACAACTACCAAGCTGGAATCAAAGCACATCGACTCCCCTCTCACACCCTAAACACGCACTTCGAACAAACAAAAAGCGCCTCAGTCTCACGGAATAGCCATAGGCAAAACTGTATCTGACCGGTGTAACGTTGGTAGGCTACTAAATCATCCATCGCAAAGAATGATTTTTGTAGCACGTGCAACAAATATGTGTACAGCCCTGCCCTGAATACATCTCAACGTACGCTCTAAAACATCTGGTTTAAATGGAGATGTAGATCATCACGGGATCATAGACAGGTTATCTTTCAGGTAGCCTATATATTTTCCATTAAAAAAACATCACGTAGCGAACGTGTTGTGGCTAACTCACTTAGCTCCTGTTAGTAGCCTAGGTTATGGTCATAAGCAAATGAGATGACAGTCGAAAGATACAATTAGTGCTGTTATCGATTTGCTTGGTAGCCTATAAACGCATTTATGGTTTTCTACAAATACATCAATAATCAAATTGGCCTCCATCACTCAACCATGCTAACGGTAACATTATTTTACCTACGTTCTGCTATTGATAGGATTAACGTAGCCTACCTGCAGTAAAAAAACAAGCATGTCCGATAAACATTCTCAGATTTACTTCGGCTTCAAGAGGAAATGGGAATTACATGTCATGCAGAAATCATCCTACCCTTAGACGTTCTCAGCGGTAAACTACTGTAGCCTACAGTCTTGTCCTTGTAGGAAGCTTAGTGTCTTTCCAACCCACTTTAGATTAACTTCCAACAAAATTACGTCTCACTGCAACGATGCGCCATCTAGTGGACAAACGACTACTTATCGCCAATACTGGAAATGCAGCCATGATGATGATGATGAATATTTATTTTGGCTTTCTTTTAATCCTACTGAATTTGTAATTATGTATCGGCCGTTCTAATACCGATAGTATGTGGGTGCCTGTGTGTGTGTGTGCATGTGTATATGTGTGCACCACCATCTACAGGCCAATGAGTGTAGAGTCACTAAATGTACACATAACTTAATTTTTTAGACCCCCCCATGGATGAAATTCTACGAAACTTGGCATACCCCCAGAGAATGTCAGGTTAATCATACACATAACATTTGGTGCAGTTCTGAACGTCTTTACTGAAGAGAGGGGCGATTAAAGCAGAATGATATTGCATTTTCATTTTTTACCGGGGGGGTGGGGGGGGGGGGGGTGCAAATCACAAATGAGTGATTATGGGCTAAGTTGATGTGGGCCCTTGAGACCAACATACCATACCATAAAAATTTCTTCATCCTCGGTGCCACGGTTCAGGTAGTTATTTAGGAAAAACTGCATTTTTTGGGTTTCGGGGGGCCCAGCGCGGAGGGGGAGTGGCCCCCGGGGACCAAACGAAATTTTCCCATAAAAGTCTAGTGGGGCTACATACCCACCAAATTTCATGTGCCCCGGTGTTTCGGTGCCCCGGGTATCGTTGACCAAAATTTCAGGAAGTAGATGACGGGGGAAAAATAAAAAATAACAATAAACTTTGACAATCCCTATATGACCGCTTCGCTAGCTTCGCTAGCGGCGGTCATAATAATAGATATATTATATTGTAATCCTCCTGTGTTCTAAGGGATGCTATTCAAATGTTATTTAATAAAATGACCCCCCCCCAAAAAAAAAAAAAAAACGAGATTCGTATCGAACCGTGGGTCAAAAATCGTGATACAAACCGAATCGTGAGGTTGGTGTATCGTTACAGCCCTAGCTTCTGCTGTTTATTATTTGATAGGCTGTGTGTATTATGAAAGCTTGTATCCTCCACCAAAAGTCCTTCATTTAGATCATTATTTAGTTTCAGTATACTTTTTTTAAATCAATGAAGTAAACCTGTCAATGACGGTCACTGTATCAAACATGGCTTTAGCAGGGACGGATCATGGCTTGTGCCAAGTGTGCACGTGCACAGGGGCCCTCAGCCAATGGGTGGAGTGAGCGCATAATGTGGGCTGTTGAGCAAAGAAATTAATTAGGGAGATGATCTGCATCTTCATTTACCAAACGCTATAGTTTTGCGAACATCTCCACTGTTAACGTGAAATATGTCTCCATGCAAGGTAGTGTCAAGCAGCAGTGAAGTGAAAACCTTATCATGCAGGTAGCCAATGTTCACCTGAGTCAGACAGAAACGGGCCCAGCTTGCTCTGTTAAAGTTTGTATGCCCCTTCCAAACTGCGTTAAAAGGGTATATTTAACAGCCAGAATTTCGAAAATTTCCAGGGGGAGACACCCCCGAACCCCCCGTAATATGATCAGTACCACCTCTCACAAAATACTATCAACGTCACTGCTACCGGTCCGTCAGATGACTGTGTCCGGTCCGTTTAGTGAAAAATGTTGCTGTAGACTGTTTGGACAGCAAAGGGAGATTACAGCCTAATAATAAAAACAGCTGCTGGAATTCATTTCTGTGAGTTATAATATATGACATAATATACTACATGTTCATTGTGTGCAATTGTGCACCAGCCTGCACAGCGACAGCAAAGAGAGAAGCGCTGGCTGCACGCGCACGTCACTTGCACGCGCATGCGCGCGCGTCGCGGTCAGGGGGAGGGGGGGGCCTTTTTTGATATTGTGCACAGGGGCCCATATTTGTTTAATCCGTCCCTGGGCTTTAGGTTTTAGGAAACCGTGTGGGGTACAAGAAAAGACTGATGCACTTTTGATTTTGATAAATGTCAACATATTTGAACATATGACACGAACATATTTATTAAAACAAAAATGCAGTACATAGATGCTATATAACATAGAACATGTAATTGATATACAAATGGCACACTTTCTGCACAGCCATGCTTCCTCTGGTACCACATGAGTGACACAGTCAATGTGGTACCAGAGGGTGCAATTTTCACACTGTACCCACTCTATCTCTGTTGCAGAACCTGGGGGGCTTGGCTGTTTGCAAGCGGCGCAGATGTCGATCTGGAGCCGCTTCTGCTCCCTCTCTCTCCGTAGTCTTTCTCTCTCTCTTGTTCCCTCTCCATCTGCTTCTCTCTCTCTCTCTCTCTGCGCCTTCTCCCTCTCTTTCTGTTCTGCTTCCTCTTCTTCTCTTCCTCCATCAATGCTCTCCTTTCCTTCATTTCCTCCATCCTCCTTCTCTTTGCCTCCTGCTTCTCCCTCTCTTCCCACTCCTTCTCAGCCCGCTCCAGCAGGAACCCGCTGCTGCTGCCGCCTCCTCCGGGCCGACTGATCAAAACGCGGCGGGACCAGGATGTGGTCGAGCCCCGCTGGGATAATTCCAGCCGCGACCAAAAGATTTGGGGGCCGATGGCAGGTGGGGCACTCTACACAGCCAGCAACAACTGGCACTGATGTGGTGTCGGGAGGAGCCGGGAGGGGCTGCGTGGACCTGGACCGTGGCGATGGTGGTGCTGGGAGGGGCTGGGTGGACTGGAGGGATGATCATCATCTAAAATGTAAGTTAGAGAAGATATTACTAAACTAGATGTACCGCGTAGCGGTACAAAATATGACCGCCGCTCAGTCCTGCACATCCATTCCGCGAAAATAAATCATATTAATGAATTTGTCTCCATCTTCTACTCCATCCCCCACTCTTGAAACTTTTGTGTATGCTTGTTTCGAATGTGTGTTTGCACACATTCCGCACACAAAGTAGCCTACTGGCGCTGCAAAGGTGAATAGATTTGTTTCTGGGCCAAAAAATCTGTAACATTGTTATAAAACCTTTAAAATCTCTAAACAATCACAAGTAGGGCAGTTCATCATAGTCCATCCATTGCAACTGGACTGATGAAAGGTACACCTGTAGGCTACATTGTATTTGGGAAAAGCAGAAGGTAGCAGCATAATGTATTTATTTATTTATTATTAAACTAAAACAATCCCTGTCAGTTCCATGCAGTTTTCAACAGCTATCAAGAAGAGAGGTCATGTCATGGATTTTTGTGAATGTTTCTTCTTCTACATATGCATAGGTTTAGTCATCTAGTTCAAATTATATTCAGCTTTATTGTCAATGCACAAATTAAATACCAGTAGTCTAAAACAAAATGCCGTTTTACCCAGTGGTGCAAATAACTGACATGTCCAAAAGGGCCTTCATGAAATGCGTTGCGAGACTGTTCATACACATTTTAACGGGCAAAGTTGAAGAGCTACTCTCCGTTATTGTTTGTGCAAATAATATGCTGATTCATGTTCCCTTGCATTTTGCAACCATGAGGTCCATGGTTAAGCTCAATCTTTTGACGCAATCTTTTGATTTTCACCCAGCCTAGTCCATGGTAGGCGCCCGATAGAAATATTGTTTAATTTTGCGATTGAGATATCCACGCACTGGCGCCCCCCCTGCGACGTGTTCGCCCCCCGGTTTTAGAGCTATTCTAAATGCAAAAATGCATAGACATTGCATGACAAAACCGTGACTGTTAACAAACTATAAGCTATATAAGGTAGGCCCTATGCTAGGCCTATTACACAACACAAATTGTCACCAGGCTATGCTGGCGACCCAAATAAAATCTCCGTTGGAACCAATGGCTTACACCTTACAGTATCAAGCTGCCACCTCTTGGCGAAAAGTTAATAGTTTTGCATATCAGTAGTAATACATTTCACGTAGCTGTGAATCACGGAAAGGGCGAATGAAGTGGACACTTCTAAATGGAACCCAACCCACTGTACAGTAACTCAAGGTCTGTGGCTAAAGCAGCCATAATGAAAGCGTTATCATTGTTTGGATACTTCACACACACGTGTTTTTTAATCGCATAGACTACAACTACCAAGCTGGAATCAAAGCACATCGACTCCCCTCTCACACCCTAAACACGCACTTCGAACAAACAAAAAGCGCCTCAGTCTCACGGAATAGCCATAGGCAAAACTGTATCTGACCGGTGTAACGTTGGTACTAAATCATCCATCGCAAAGAATGATTTTTGTAGCACGTGCAACAAATATGTGTAGGTACAGCCCTGCCCTGAATACATCTCAACGTGCGCTCTAAAACATCTGGTTTAAATGGAGATGTAGATCATCACGGGATCATAGACAGGTTATCTTTCAGGTAGCCTAGGCCTATATATTTTCCATTAAAAAACCATCACGTAGCGAACGTGTTGTGGCTAACTCACTTAGCTCCTGTTAGTAGCCTAGGTTATGGTCATAAGCAAATGAGATGACAGTCGAAAGATACAATTAGTGCTGTTATCGATTTGCTTGGTAGCCTATAAACGCATTTATGGTTTTCTACAAATACATCAATAATCAAATTGGCCTCCATCACTCAACCATGCTAACGGTAACATTATTTTACCTACGTTCTGCTATTGATAGGATTAACGTAGCCTACCTGCAGTAAAAAACAAGCATGTCCGATAAACATTCTCAGATTTATTTCGGCTTCAAGAGGAAATGGGAATTACATTTCATGCAGAAATCATCCTACCCTTAGACGTTCTCTGCGGTAAACTACTGTAACCTACAGTCTTGTCCTTGTAGGAAGCATAGTGTCTTTCTAACCCACTTTAGATTAACTTCCAACAAAATTACGTCTCACTGCAACGATGCGCCATCTAGTGGACAAACGACTACTTATCGCCAATACTGGAAATGCAGCCATGATGATGATGATGAATATTTATTTTGGCTTTCTTTTAATCCTACTGAATTTGTAATTATGTATCAGCCGTTCTAATACCGATAGTATGTGGGTGCCTGTGTGTGTGTGTGCATGTGTATATGTGTGCACCACCATCTACAGGCCAATGAGTGTAGAGTCACTAAATGTACACATAACTTAATTTTTTAGACCCCCCCATGGATGAAATTCTACGAAACTTGGCATACCCCCAGAGAATGTCAGGTTAATCATACACATAAAATTTGGTGCAGTTCTGAACGTCTTTACTGAAGAGAGGGGCGATTAAAGCAGAATGATATTGCATTTTCATTTTTTACCGGGGGGGTGCAAATCACAAATGAGTGATTATGGGCTAAGTTGATGTGGGCCCTTGAGACCAACATACCATAAAAATTTCTTCATCCTCGGTGCCACGGTTCAGGTAGTTATTTAGGAAAAACTGCATTTTTTGGGTTTCGGGGGGCCCAGCGCGGAGGGGGAGTGGCCCCCGGGGACCAAACGAAATTTTTCCGTAAAAGTCTAGTGGGGCTACATACCCACCAAATTTCATGTGCCCCGGTGTTTCGGTGCCCCGGGTATCGTTGACCAAAATTTCAGGAAGTAGATGACGGGAAAAAAAAAAAAAAAAAAAAAAAAAAAAAAAAAAAAAAAAAAAAAAACTTTGACAATCCCTATATGACCGCTTCGCTAGCTTTGCTAGCGGCGGTCATAAATACCCAAGCTAGTTGTGCAGCTAGGCTATGACAGATTTAAAAGTCAAGTCAAGTCAAGTCAAGTCAAGAAAGGTAAACAAAAGTAAAACCTTCTTTCCACGTTGTTCAGAGAAGTAGAACAGTTGCTCTGAATACTGGTTTGGTTGTTTCTGACAGTTTCTCCGATTGATGCATTTAACAACATTTGTCATCGCAAAACAGATGTGCGCTGTTATCATACATATGGCGGAATACCGAATCAATTACTTTTACCACCTCTCCTCCCATGTTTTTGCGTGATATTCACACTTTTCCCTCAACCCTCCCATAATGCGTGAGAAAAGACTGACAGCTCTCTGTTTTGCCTCATGTGTAGTGTGTGTGTATGATGAGCTCACGTACGTACGCCACGGTGGAGTTTGGGGAAGGGTATGTAGTTGCAAATTTCAATGTCTAAACAGCTGTTAGTGTTGTGTCAGTAAAGTAGTGTTAGTGTGTATGTGTATGTTTGTGTGTGTGGTGGTGTGTGTGTGTGTGTGTGTCTTCCAATCTGTCTGCTAATGATTGACTTATGTGCTGCAGGGATATTTGCTTAGAGAGGGAAGAGGGAGAAGACAGAGAGAGAGAGAGAGAGAGAGAGAGAGAAAGAATGAGAGAGCTAGAGAGAGAGAGAGGGCTAGAGAGAGAGAGAGCTAGAGAGAGCAAGCGAGAGAAAACGATAGAATGAGAGAGAGCTAGAGAGAGATAACTAGAGAAAGAGCGAGACAGAGAGAGAGAGAGAGAGAGAGAGAGAATACGTATTCTTTTTGACCTCTGATCTTGAAAGGAATGATCATTATTTCCACGAAAATCCAAAAGTTAAAGGTTAACGACCTTAACTGCCCGATGAGATTGGACAAGCTGTGTGTGTGCTAGATGCTCCCACATGCCTCATTATTATTAAAGGATAATTCCGGTATTTACCCTTTTCTGGTTTGTTTTGGATAAACTAGAGTGGTGGACACCGAAATTCTGACGATGGGTCCTGTCTCGACTTTCTGACTCGTTTTGAATTGCCTTTGACTGTTTTGCTGGCTATGGGCATGCACAAACAATGTCCTTAAAACAACCCTTAACGTTCATTTTTAAAACTGTGCAACTCACCGAGTGCTCAATACCAGAATTATGTGAAAAAGGTGTGTGTGCGTGTGTGTGTGTGAGTGTGAGTGTGATTGTGGTTGTGTGAGAAGCACAGTGTGTTGGATGTGTGTGTGTGTGTGTGTGTGTGTGTGTGAGGCAGTGTGTGTTGGAAATGTGTAGATGAGTGTATCTAGCAGTGTATTTTGGATGTGTGTTGATGTGTGTGTGGTTTTGTGTGTATCTAGCAGTGTGTGTGAGGTTGTGTTCTGGGTGTATGGGGTTGGGTTCATGTGTGGCAGTTATCTCTGAGTGTTAGAGGTTAATCCCATGTGCTGTTCAGTGTTAGAGGCTCATACTGAGTCTTAGGTGTGTGTGTGTGTGTGTGTGTGTGTGTGAAGAGGGAGGGGAAGGCATTAGTGAATAAGATCACAATAAAGTGCTGCTTCAGCTGAACAGGGTGTGACCTTTCAGGCACAGAGCCAGAAAGAGCAGGAATGGAGATCAGATCAGTCAGAGATAACTCATACACCACAAACACACACACACACATACACACACACACACACACACACACATACACACACCAGATAGCAGGCCAAAAACATGCTTTCCATGGGTTGTTGTGTGTGTGTGTGTGTAAGAGTGTAAGAGAGAGAAGAATGGTTTGTGTCCAGCGTCTTTCTGATGAGGTTGCAGTTTGAAGTAAAGGAAAGAGCTTTCCGAAAAGTTCTAGAAACAAAGTTGATCGACGATAGAATGAACACCCCGAAGCTGTATAATAACAGAAATCGGTTGCTCTTGCGAAGCTTACATGGGCTTACATCTGCTATCAATACTGTTGAAATACCAGTCATGGCATAATGTTTTTAATAACTTTGGATACTCCTGAAAAAAATCATTGCCCTCATTTGTGGTAGTTTAGGCCATGTGCACTAGATGTGTGTACGGGGCCTGCAGATCTGTGGACTCCCTAAGAACAAGGCTAAAAAACTGACAAGATATTGCTCTGTATCAGCAGTAATGGGTAGCCTCTACATATGGAGGCGAAGGTGTCACCTTTACTGTGCATAATGGACTGGGATATTGGCTGTTGTACAACTTTTTGTCAAATTTGGATTATGTCATCATATATGTCTATCCAAATAAAAAATTAAATGTGTGTGTGTATTTGAGTGTGTGTGTGTGTGTTTGTGAGAGAGTATGAGGGGCCGCCTAGGCCATAATTCATACTTGGTCTTACACACACTATCATAATCTTGCATATACATCACTATACTGTACTTATTGTTACGGCCAGCTCGTGAACAGACCGCAATAAAGGGAGACAACAAGTTACAAATTTAACCATTTATTAATATTGATCGCAACATTAACAAACTATAGTGTCTATGGAAATGAGTGTTGAAGAATGTGTGGCTATCAGCATGTAAGATGAGTAAATGAAAGGCAAAAGGGGAAAATAGAAATAAAGAGGAGAGAGAGAATAATGTGCCAGTGTAAAGGACTATCAAAGTGCCTGCAAGAAAGGAGGAAAAAGTGCCTACCGATAGGGGTGTGACTTTTGAAACCGACGTCTCGAATCAGTGTCGAGGCTTCGAAGCACAAGTGTTTCGAAACACTGCTTCAAAACGTGGTTCAAAACAGCCATGTCATGTGACCACTGCTTCGAAACATCGTTCAAAATCCCCATGTCTTGTGACCAAAGTTAATTGAACCTTCGGTGCATTTCACTGGTGTCGGCAGGCGTGCCCGCGCGTTCAATTAACAGTGTAGACTTTTCTTAAGCAATAACCATGATGGTGTAGTGGTTAGTGAGGGTGTTTTTTGCTTAAATGTGGTTTGATCCCCGTTTGATTTGTAAGGTAGCCTATTGTTTCAGACCATATCTGTATGTTTTCTTCCTTCATCATTAACCACACAGTTTCAACTAAACTCTCAAAATGGTCAAAAATCGAGAGTTTTTATAAGAAGAAAGTGATTTAGAGAACACTAGCGGCAGCAATATCTCTTTATTGTGACTTCATGTAGTCTCCCATCCAGTAATTAACCATGGGCATGACTGCTTAGCTTTTGACAAAGACTGAACACAGGTAACACAGTGAGCCACAAACTTTAAAGACTACATCTCCAATACGAAGCATTTGACAGATTTGTTTCACCCTAAACAGCTCTGAGTTGTCAGAATTATTTCGAAACCTCGGAAAAATTCGGCACAATTGCTTCGAACGTTTCAGTGTTTCATAAAGCCTCGCTTTGCCCATCCCTACCTACCGAGAAAGATACAGAACCCCTTTTATAGCCCCACCCAATACAGGTGCATCTAATAATGCAATTAGCCTAACCAGGCCAAGGCCTGATCGTGCAGACCAGGACCTGAAGGGGGCACAGGGGGTCGTAACATTATACACACTCACTATTATAATCCTTTTACATGTATGTATGAGAGGGTATAGTATTGTATGTGAGAGAGAATATTATGTGAGAGAGTTTAGTAGTTTATGTAAGAGAGAATACTAGTGTATGTGAGAGAGTATAGTAGTGTATGAGAGACAATAGCAGAGTGTGTAAAATGATTGAAATGGAAGGAGTTGAATTTCTCAGTTCCTGATTGGTTCGTCAATGTCACTAACTAGCTAACTAGCTAACTGAAATGGCAGCAATCAGACTTCAACAGACAAAAGGAGCTCATTTGGCATTACAATAGAATAGGTCACCCCTCATGTCTTTGTAATTACAGTGTATGAAAATGCACTGTTCTGTTATCCGAAGTCTTCTTATTCTTCCCACCAAATTTCTGTGTCTAATTCAGCTTCAACCGTTTAACGTAGAAAATTCGTTCAAATTTTGTAACGTAGGTCTTGAAAAGGACACTTGAGAAATGTATTTTTCACTTTTGTAAACTTTATACTTTTTTAAATATATTAACAAAAAACAAGCTTATTTTCCCCCATAGACTTTGCATTAGCACTATGACATCACAATGGACTAATTAACTTGATTTGCACCTGTATCAACTTCCAGCTGCTCAACTAGGACCCATCAAAGGGCCAGTTAAACTGATTGCACCTGTATCAACTGCTTTCTGCTTAACTAGGCCAACTCTCTGTGTCTCCATTCTACAAGGATATAAGGCACATTCCATCCAACTTTCTATCCATTCATCCTCTTCAAACCATTCACTCATCCACCCATTAAACTATCCATCAACATCCATTAAACAATCTGCCTATCAACATCCATTCAACTTTCTGTCTATCAACATCTATTATACTATCTACTAGGGATGGGCAGAACGAGGCTTTGTGAATCAACGAAACGTTCGAAGCAATTGCGCCGGAATTGTGTCGAGGCTTCGAAACAATCCGACACACGTAACTCCATGGTGACATCTAGTGGCCAGTTTTGCTAACATCACATTTTGACCGTGAAGCACAACGCAAGATTTCGTCCACAGCCACGTGGTTCGGTGGTTAACACACTTGCATTCGGCCGGAGCGGCCGGTGTTCGACTCCCTGCTGGTGCTTAAAAAGTTCAGACTAGTATGCCTTCAGTAACTAGAACATTTTTATGCCAGTTACAGACGTTTTGTTATTTCAGTTTCATAGTACATTATCCTTTGGAATATGCTGGAGAGGAAAATGCTACAATGGTTTTAAAATGTAGGCTATGCTTATGGCCCAGGGTTTTTTTTGGGAACATGTTGTAGGGAAATAAAGGATACATGAATGAAGCAGGTTAGACTAATCAGGTTCAACATGGGAAAAATAAACAACACATTTTTTGTATGTCAACATCATTTTTTATTTAGGAATAACAGTTGTTCTGCTGTCTTGGCATTTAATCTGTTTCTTGTTTTTGAATAAACCTCTCCAGAGCCTTGGAAAAAAAATATTTCACAAGGCACACTTGTTGCTGGCATGCACAAATATGTTTTTGCCATCACACTTAGGTTTGGATAAACCACTCTCCTCTCCTGCCAGTATTTCAAAGGGTCACTAGTCTATATCTAAACTATTGCTCACTGTCGGTCTCTAGCCTGTCAGTTAATCTATATCACTAACCTATCAATCACAAGAATGCACTATCAATCGCTAGGCCTATATGTCGCTATATCTCTCAAAATCTCTCTCCTCACAAAAAACCCACAAAGATAGGATGTGTTTGAATGCATTCTGGGACTTTGTAATTTACATCAAACAGGTGTTTACTCGGGTAATTGGCTCACACGGTAAGTGTGCCACCTGTCCAAACCACATTGAAACAACAGGGGCAGCCGTGGCCCACTGGTTAGCACTCTGGACTTGTAACCGGAGGGTTGCCGGTTCGAGCCCCGACCAGTGGGCCGCGGCTGAAGTGCCCTTGAGCAAGGCACCTAACCCCTCACTGCTCCACGAGCGCTGCCGTTGAAGCAGGCAGCTCACTGCGCCGGGATTAGTGTGTGCTTCACCTCACTGTGTGTTCACTGTGTGTTCACTGTGTGCTGTTTGTGTTTCACTAATTCACCGATTGGGTTAAATGCAGAGACCAGAGAATTTCCCTGACGGGATCAAAAAAGTATATATACTTATACACCACAAAGCCATGGTCACGTGACATGGGCGTTTTGAACCACACTTCGAAACACTTGCGTTTCGGAAGCTCGACACTGTTTCGAAACATCAGCTTCGAGCGTCACATCCCTACTATCTACTGTACATTCAACTTTTAAACTATATACTCTGTCTCAGGCTTTAAGCATACAATCTGGCTCTCTTAAGACTACTATTTCCTCTGCCCACAACTGTTTCAAAATAAATGTCCTCACTACAATAATTCACTGTTAAATAATTTAACTATTTAAACTACTCAACTATTTAACTGTTCAGCCATTTCAACTGTCAGTTGTTATCAACTATGACTCCTGCCAACTGTTTCCAAATAAAAGTTTGTTTGGCATTTTATGTTAAAGCAACACCAAAGAACTTTTCCTCTGTTGCACGCACGCTATTTGTTTATCCAGCACCTGCTTTGCAAATAACGATGTCCACAGACAAGGTAGAATATGTTGCACGATTTATGAAAGTACGATGTATTGCACGATTTATGAAAGTACGATGTATTGCGACATCAGATGCAAGTCAAATTTGTAGTTTCTTATGTCTCATTACATCGAACTACAGATCCGCTACCCGATCTGGCAAACTTACATAGTGCGGTTATAGCCGATAGAGGGCTGTGAAGCGAATGCAGAAGTGCCGTTCACCCTGTTACAAGTTGATGAACCACTGAAACGATTTTGGAAACATTATTTTAAGGTACAAAAAAATTTTTGGTGTTGCTTTAATACACAGTATGTTTATATTTTCATGCACTGGTAATTTCCTCAAAATTACATTTTCTAGTTTGCGTTTGGTTTGCAGTAGTAGTTTAATATTTGAAGAGTTTGGTTCCAAAACGCTATATCCACTATTTTAATGAATTTTTTTACATTTTCTTTTCCAAGTCATTTTAGTAGAAATGTTTCTGGATGTTGTTATTTGATTTATCTTTGCTTAATCAGAACAACCCAACTGCAATTTGACTGATATGTCCTGGAATACAGAGTTAAATAGCATGACTTTTTAATGTTTTTAAAAACGGATATATCGCGTTTTGGAACAAAACTCTTCATTTAGTCACATAGGTCTTGGCTGATTGAGTTTTCCTCTGCCACTACGACCATTGTTGACAGTGTAGGTCCCGCCCCTTCCTTGCTTTTAATTGGTTAGCTAGAGAGAAGTGACAGTGACAAACCAATTAGGAAACTGAGAAATCAAACTCTCTTACACTCACTTATATTCTCTCTCACATACACCACTATTCTCTCTCACATACAATTCTGTGAAGTATGAATTATGGCTTAGGTGGCCCCTCATAAAAGAGAGAGAGTGTGTGTATGTGTGTGTGAGTGTGTGTGTGTTCGGTGTGTGTGTGTGTGTATGTGTGTGTGTGGTGTATGTATGTATGTGTCTGTGTGTGAGAGAGAGAGAGAGAGCGAGAGTGTTATTGACTTTATGAGATACCTCTGTGAGTGTTTGTATATGCATATGTGTGTGTGTGTGTGTGCCTATCGTGCCTCAGGGAGTGTGTGTTTGGCACCTATATCTGCTACGGCATCCCTATCCACAGGCTAAAACCCTGCTACTGGGAATATATAGAAATGCATACAAGTAGTCGTTCATTTCTATCTAGCACCCTCGCTACACACACACACACACACACACACACACACACACACACACACACACACACACACACACACACACACACATACACAAACACACATACACACACATGCACACACACACACACACACACACACACACACACGCATACATACATATCAGAACAGATGGGAGATTACTCTCAGGATTATGTGTGTGTGTGTGTGTGTGTGTGCTAGAATAGCTATCGTGGTTGAGTAGAACTTAAACATAATGATTGAGACAGAAAGAGAAAGAGAAAGACATGGGCTAATAATAGGGCATTTGTGGGCAGACACACTCACCAACTACCCTCACACACTCACAAACACAGACACACACACACACAGACTACACACACACACACACACACACACACACACACACACTCATACACACAGAAACACAGCAACGCAAACTGGTATTACAGTTTTTTTCAACTGCTTACACACTAAATCTTTGCTTGTCACACAATTTTCTAAACATGTCCTCCAAACATCATAACCCGACACCAAATCTGCAAAACCATACACTAATTCTCAGTGTTTGACTTAGTTTTCAATTGACTAAAACACATTTTGCAAAACACCACACACAATTTTCTACCTAACACACAAAAATCTAACAGGAAGTAACTTGATTTCGTTCTTCAAACACAACCCATCAAAATGCCACACTAAATCACCAGTGCTTCACTCTCTCTCTTCACATGTGCAAACACTCTTTACTTTACTGAACACCATCCAATCATTGCCTTAGTATAGGTCTATGAATAGATATACTCTATATAGGTATAGACCCTTTCAATCTGCTCCTAGAGGATTTCCGGTTGAAATATTCAGAACCAATGCAGATACTTTGAAAATTACAGTAATCGGACTTTAGCTTACAGTAATGTTCTACAAAAAGTTGACTTTAGTGTATGTAAAATTTGTCTTTTTACTCTATTTTTGTTTGTCCCCATGTTACAGTACCATTAGCTCAATACATTTTTCTGTGCCTCCAGAAATGCCTTAGGAACGCTTACTGTAGAATTGTTTGTTTCGTTGTAGGCCTATGAATACATACTGTACACGACCCCCCCCCCCCACACACACACACACACACACTTGTCTTTAGAAAAAAACAAAATCAGTGTTTTCAAAACTCCATGTACATCTGGTGGTCACTGTATTCTTCTTTGCTTTTTTTCTTGTTTTCTGTAAAATACTGTATTCACAACAGCAAATTATTTGGGAAAAATCACTATTTTTGGTTTCAATATTGCTTGCATTTTTACTGTGTATTTCAACTTCTCTTTGTTGATACCGTAACTTTCACTCTTGTATGGAAATACATATAGAAAGCCTAAGACAGAAGAGCTTTAGGTTTTGAGCAACAATGTGTACATGATGTATCCAAAATGTCATATTATGACAAAAGTGTTTGTAATGTGAGGCGAATGTTTGCTTTAAACATGTGTTTTTGACATTTTGAATGTTGTGTGTCATTTTGCTGGAGATTTGGGGCATTTTGCATTTTGTGTGAGCAGTTGTGGGTTTTGTGTGTGGAGTTTTGAAAAATAGACACAGAGTTTTGAAAACGTGTGTAAACAATTGTAAAAAACTGTAAGGACACTGGGACACTGACTGCAGTAAAGTGAGAATGTATTATCCTTCTGATGCCATACTGTACATGCATGCATGCATGCGTGCGTGTGTGTGTGTGTGTGTGTGTGTGTATGTGTGTCTGTGTGTGTGTGTGCTACAATGTTTTGTTCATCCGTGCTGATGAGATTGGTGCTAGTGTGTAAATCATAGCAGGTTTACATTAAGTTTTATGTGTGTTGCCTGCTTGGGCAGGCAACACACATAAAACACCACTCTCTGTGAGTGTGTGTCTGTGTTTGTGCATATGTGTGTGTGTGTGCATATGTGTGTGTGTGTGTGCATAGGTGTGTGTGTGTGTGTGTGTGTGTGTGTGTGTGCGTGTGTGTTTAGGGGGGTTGTTTCTCTGTGAGTGTGTGTCTGTGTGTGTGTGCATATGTGTGTGTGTCTGTGTGAGTGTGTGTTTAGGGGGGTTGTTTCTCTGTGAGTGTGTCTCTTATGGGAGGCCGTATAGTGCAGTAACATTGGAATAGTGGCATTACACACTGAACGTACTTTCACTACACACTGAAACACTGACACATACGCACTGGGCACTAGTACCACACTGGAACTCAAACAGCAACACACTGAATTTCCTGCATTGCACACTGAATCTGCTTGCACTCACACTGAAATCACTTGCTCAACACACTGGATTTACTTGCAGCACACACTGAAACTGCTTGCACTACACTGAAAATACTTACACTACAATTTACACTACACTGAAAATACTTACACACACTGAAGCTCCTTACACTAGCCTACACACTGAATTAACTTCCACAACACATTGAAATTTCTTGCTCAACCAGGGGCGTAGATTTGCGTGGGGACCGAAGGACGTGTCCACACCGATGTCAAATTACGACTGAAATGTTCCCACCAATATTCAGGTTGAAATGGGGAAAAAAGCGCTCACATGCTCTACACAGAGTTAAATCATTTCTCACTTCAGTGCTGCGGATTATCTCGTACAGATCGTGTAATGTGCAGTAGCCTATAAGGGTAAATCGCGCTGATTTGAAGTTACCTATAATAACTACCAGTGAGCCACAGTCTCCTGCGCAGCATGGCACAGCGCTTCAGCTTCACTTCACTACAAGGCATATGAAGTGCGTCCAAATTCACCCATTCTTCTCTGTTGAACTCCTCGAGAAGTAGGCTACTCATCACACATGTGTCACATGAAAGAGCCTTTTCTCAGCTTTTAAACGGTGCTAGCTAGCCACGATTTGCTGTGATAAACAGTTCGCGAGAAAAATAACTTATATATAATTATTCTCTGCGCCCATCTCCACATCCATTCGTCTCGGTGGAATATCGTAGGCCTACACACTCTTCACGCAACACATGACAAGCCATAGGCAGAATAAACAGCAGACCTTACCGAACACAAAGGCAGTCCCATGTATAGTTAGTTGTTCCAGAGTAATCCGGTTTTGAAATAAATTGTAGCAAAATTCAACATGGTCTTTCGGCTTTACAGTTTTTTTCAACTGCTTACACACTAAATCTTTGCTTGTCACACAATTTTCTAAACATGTCCTCCAAACATCATAACCCGACACCAAATCTGCAAAACCATACACTAATTCTCAGTGTTTGACTCAGTTTTCAATTGACTAAAACACATTTTGCAAAACACCACACACAATTTTCTACCTAACACACAAAAATCTAACAGGAAGTAACTTGATTTCGTTCTTCAAACACAACCCATCAAAATGCCACACTAAATCACCAGTGCTTCACTCTTTCTCTTCACATGTGCAAACACTCTTTACTTTACTGAACACCATCCAATCATTGCCTTAGTATAGGTCTATGAATAGATATACTCTCTATATAGGTATAGACCCTTTCAATCTGCTCCTAGAGGATTTCCGGTTGAAATATTCAGAACCAATGCAGATACTTTGAAAATAGAGAAAATACAGTAATCAAACTTTAGCTTACAGTAATGTTCTACAAAAAGTTGACTTTATGTAAAATTTGTCACACACTTGTCTTTAGAAAAAAACAAAATCAGTGTTTTCAAAACTCCATGTACATCTGGTGGTCACTGTATTCTTCTTTGCTTATTTTCTTGTTTGCTGTAAAATACAGCAAATTATTTGGGAAAAATCACTATTTTTGGTTTCAATATTGCTTGCATTTTTACTGTGTATTTCAACTTCTCTTTGTTGATACCGTAACTTTCACTCTTGTATGGAAATACATATAGAAAGCCTAAGACAGAAGAGCTTTAGGTTTTGATGTGTACATGATGTATCCAAAATGTCATATTATGACAAAAGTGTTTGTAATGTGAGGCGAATGTTTGCTTTAAACATGTGTTTTTGACATTTTGAATGTTGTGTGTCATTTTGCTGGAGATTTGGGGCATTTTGCATTTTGTGTGAGCAGTTGTGTGTGGAGTTTTGAAAAATAGACACAGAGTTTTGAAAACGTGTGTAAACAATTGTAAAAAACTGTAAGCATTTCTTAAAACTGAGCTGTGCTTACATCGCCTTTATATCTGTAAATATTAGAATCAGAGAATATACAGGCAGCTCACGGTTAAGAGTTTGTCAATGGAGCCTTAATGATTTCTTTTCACAAAATGCTAAGCATTTTTAGTTTTAAGTTTTAGTTTAAGTTTTAAGTTTCTTAAAACTGAGCTGTGATTAAATGGGTCAATGCATGATTTCATAACAGACCAAATAGAAAATAAATGTTAAAGGAACCGTATGTAAGAAATGTATTTTAACCCAGTACACTAATGGTGACCTAGCCTAGAAATCTAGACGCACCCTAGCGGCGGCAAATGAATTTGCTCAGCCTGTACGTCTAGTATCGAACCATAGGAATTTCTATTGGCTTAACACCGTGGATGTTCTCCAATCACAGCGCTCTATTTCGTTAGAGAGTCTTAAGGCGGGCTTAACAGGATAACGACATCCTGCGACGGTGAACAACAAGGAAGGTGGCTATGGCGAACGAAGAGCGGTTGTTTGAATCGGCGTTGGCGTCAACTTTGGAGGAGTTGGACTTGTGCTTTTCTTTGAAAGTAGAGCAACACAATGCACTTAAGTCATTCCTTTCGAAGAAGGATGTATTTGCCGTTTTGCCGACCGGATACGGATATGGTCGTAGCGCTGGCCTATTGCATGCCTAGGCAGTTTGAAAGACAATTCTCTGCCCGCCCCTTGGATTAAGCAGGTGAATGATTCGATTCCAGACTATACATTTCAATGATATAGGATGGCCCGCCAGGCTAATGGTGACCCACATTCGGGCAAATACAGTGCCCCCCACCTCCCCCCAACATCCCCCATGGATTTTTTTGCACTTTATCATGAACTACCATAGTCATGCTATATACCATTTTAAAGCTGAGAATCTCAAGAATCGATATATGTAAAGTTTTCCATGAATTAACATATATTTCGTGTGTAAAATATAAGTTTATCCCGATATATAACATATCAGAATACCCCCCTCCACCACCCCCCAAAGTTGCTGCGTTGATACTTTGTCACTTGTCTGTATGGCCGTACCAATAAGTTAGCCCAGCATGCTTGGTCTTGAAATTTTCATAAGAATCCATAGATGTGAAATATTTACATTGTTTTATTGCCAATATATTGAGTAGTTGTACACGCCAGTGCAAACAAAACAGATACATAAGAAAAGAAGCGAAGTGAAAACTTATTTTCCACGGAAATCCAGGTATTTCGGTTTGACTTCCATTATTGTCGCTGGATTCACGGTACTCTGCGTGTTCACGAGGCTCTTCTGATTCCATCGATACCAATTACATGTCTGTAGGACCAACGAGAGTCGAGATAGATGCCATCAAAGCCAATGAGTCACTTAAGCGATGAATCTGACAACCAGTCTTTGAATGGCCATAGTGCTGCGTCTGAACGAGACAATGAGATGGGACTAGATGTCCGTGTAGCCAACGAGGAGAGCTTTCTTTAGACATGTGACACATCGTCACATTCTACTTCCTTGTCGGCTAAACTCAAGGCGCAAAGCTCATGCGTAACCAGATTCCGAAGCAGTGGTTTGGAAGTTTGTTACTAAACAAGCAAGAGACATGTTTTTGAAGGTTTTTGTTCGTAAAACATGCCAAAGAGACAAAAAAAGACGAAACATGTCGAAGAACCCGAGGACATTGAAGATCTGGAGGACATCGATGAAGGAGAAGAAAGCAATTTCTCAGAATGCGACTCCGAGGAGGAGCAGAACTTTTTAGCTGGGAAGGACCCTGATTTTGAGCTGTGAGTAGACTACTTATATCCATATACAGTTACAGATACAGTTTAGTTTGCTTTTGTAATGTTTAGTGCATAGTTTTTCATTTAGCTTTGTTTCATAGTGTGACCTGGGCGAGGTGTGAACAGTGTTCTGGTACCTGGGGGGGAGGGGAGTTAGGTGAGAATGCAGTGTGTGTTTGTGTGTGTGTGTGTGTAAAAGAGAGAGCAGGGGGAGGTGTTGGGAAGGGGTTTCATATACTTTAGTGGGTCTGAGCCTAACTTCCACCTGTACAATTGTTTCAGTGACAGCGATGAAGACTGGGCCCCGCCAAGCAAAAAAACAAGAGCTGAGGATCCTGTGTCTGAGGAAGAGGAGCCGGTGGCCGAGACCAGTGGGACAAGAAGAGGAAAGGGTGCTGCAAGAAGCAGGGGGAGAGGCAGAGGAAGAGGGAGAGGCCAAGGCAGGGGAAAAGGGTGCTCCCGCAGCAGACAGGAGAGCGGAGACGCAGAACCATGGCTTAGGACGGACATCCAGGACACCATACCACCACAGCCCACGTTTCGCCCTATGAGGACTCCTGGCCCCCAGCGTATCTCTGCACAGTACACAATATTAGAACTATTTCAGTTGTTCTTAACACGCTCCATTTTGTTGACCGTGGTTGCCAACACAAATACATTTGTATTGCATTGAATGTGAATCATTTGATGTTTCGTTTGCCAGGGTATTGTTATTTTTTACCTTTGTTTCATTTTATAATACAAATGTTCACTGCATTACCTTGTTTGTCCTTTTTTCATGGAAATCTCAAAGGCGTAGGAGCAAAAGTAAGAGTTTCAGGTCAGATAATGCTTCTCTGGACTCATGCCACAGCCACTGCAAAGCACTCCAGGTACAAGCAACATGACACAGAGAGTGTAACCTTTCATTTGACACCAAGATCATGGTTCTACATAAAGGGGTTCTTGTATAGGAAGAGTTTTTTTGTCAGTATGTGTTTTGGGTAACCAAAGGTCCTTTTGGAGTCTCCAAAGCAAAACGCATGTGTATGCCCACACAAATATGGGTCCCACAGTCATACTTCATCCTATAGGGATCTACTTTGAGATACAGATTCACAAGACCTGGTAGTGGGCCTCAGTGGTGTTTTCAAGACAATACCAAGTGACCAAGAGGGCAGAATGTGGTCATTTCTAGAGATGTACATAACCGCCTATAAGAAAAACTATCATTACCCTTTGCCACTCTCTGATAGTTCATCACACAGTCAATCTATTGGTACCAAAAAATTCTACAAGGCCTTAGCTTTCCAAAGAGGTCAGGCACTTGATTGTAAGTCAAAGTATGTGGCAACAGGGCCATTGTAAGTAGGCGGTGTGCAATTTCGAGGAAAAACTCAAAATAGGGGGGTAAATGCTAAGGGTTAATCATAAAATGGCCCTGATATGTCACTAGACATTAAGAAATCATGTTCATTTTAAATACTTATATCACTGACAACAGTAGTCCGGCCAGGATATTGTCATTTAAAAAGTGAAGTTGCAGCCCTCAACTGATGTTGATGTTTTTCATGTCATGTTGTGTTTTGGCCTGATGCGCCACCCGTCACCTATCTACTAATCACAGGTCAGTAGTATTTCGGCATCCGGGTTGGCAACCTCGAGTCAGGGGCGAGGGTACATATTAAAATCAGATTATGTAGGCTACACAGTATAGTTAGATCAAGTTGGACAGTAGCACATTTTAATCATGAATAGTAGTTGTACAGTAGCACATTTTAATCATTTTATATATATATATAGTGGCTGGTGAAAGAGTTGGGTGGCTTTTTTTGGAAGAAGGGGGGGGGGGGGGGTTGGGGTGTTAGTGGGTAGTGTCCCCACCAAAGCTCAGACCAAACCTACGCCCTTGTGCTCAACACACTGAAACATCACATGCACTACACACTGAACTCACTTGCACACACACTGAACTCACTTGCGCACACACACTAAAGCCGCTTACACTACACACTGAATTAACTTCCACTACACACTGAACTCACTTGCACACACACTGAAGCCGCTTACACTACACACTGAATTAACTTCCACTACACACTGAAACCGCGTATGTGCATTCTCTCTCCTGCAGATTTGCGTTCCGTAACCAAATGTGTTTATTGTACAGAAAATAAATAGCCTACTGACATACTGTACTGTCAGTAAATTGGCTACAGTGCAGTGAAGAGTTTGGAGAGTGAAGTTATGATAGGGCAACTTGGAGTTTTATAAAAAATAAATTACAAACCAGAACATGGGCCATGACTATGAAGCCTCTATTTCTTGCAGCTGTTAAAGCATCCGCTAGATAGTTTAAATAGCCACCAACATTAGGTTTTGCAGTACAGATTATTTCTGAAAGTTATTTGTCCACTGGGCTTACTGGCTGATTTATCAAACGAGTGGTTTCTGGTTCGTCCTCCGCAAACTACAGGTAGTTTTGTAAAGAGCCATTGAATAAGCGATGCCAAGAAATGTATAATATGTAACACTTTTTGTGAAATTCAGCAAATATCTTCTCATCGCAGAGGGGAGGATATCAAAACCGGGGGATGGGGGGGGTAAATCCCCCCCTACAAATCTCACCCTGAATGGGTGTGTGTGTATGTATACTGTATATACTGTCTCTGTGTGTGTCTGTGTTTGTGGGTTTGTGTCTCTGTGTGTGTTTATGTGTGTGTGTGTGTGGGTTTGTGTCTCTGTGTGTGTTTATGTGTGTGTGTGTGTGTGTGTCTGTGTGTTTGTGTGTGTGTGTGTCTGTGTGTGCGTGTCTCTCTGTGTCTGTGTGTGTGTGTGTGTGTGTGTGTGTGTGTGTGTGTCTGTGTGTGTGTCTGTGTGTGTCTGTGTGTGTGTCTGTGTCTGTGTGTGTGTGTCTGTGTGTGTGTGTCTGTGTGTGTCTGTGTGTGTGTCTGTGTGTATGTGTGTGTGTGTCTGTGTGTGTCTGTGTGTGTGTGTGTGTGTGTCTGTGTGTGTGTGTGTGTGTCTGTGTGTGTGTCTGTGTGTGTGCTCCAGCATTGGCAGACTGTCCCTCAATTTCCCCCCTGTGCTGCCCTTTGGCCACTAATGAGATTGGTGTCTTAATTATGACGTACGAAGCAGGGCACCAAATCCCCATACAATGGCATCTCTCACGCTGCCACAAGCTGCCCATTCAATGCTGCATAATCACACACACACACACACACGCATAGGCTATCTCAGAACACATGGTAGTACATATACCGACACATCTTAGGGAATTAATCACACACACACACTCTCTTTCTCTCTCTCTCTCTGTCACACACAAACTCTCTTTCTCTTTTTCTCTTTCTCTCTCTCTCTCACACACACACAGTGTCTTTTTCTCTCTCTCTCTCACATACGCACTCTCTCTTTCTCTCTCTCTCTCTCTCACACACACTCTCTATCTCTCTCACAAACACACACACACTCTTTCTCTCTCACACACACACACTCTCTTTCTCTTTCTCACACACACACTCTCTCTTTCTCTCTTTCATATACACACACATTGTCATTCTCTCTCTCACACACACACACACACTCTCTTTCTTTCTCAAACACACACTCTCTTTCTCTCTTACACACACAAATCAAACACACAGTCTTTCTCACTCCCTCTCTCTCCCACACACACACAAACAAATCAAACACTCTCTCTCTCTCTCTCTCACACACACACACACACTCTCTCTCTTTCTCTCTCTCTCTCTCACACACACTTGGAAAGTCACAGATCCAGTGCATGTTACCTCAGCCAAAGGAGGGTACACATTGACTGCACAGAGCCAAACTCACAGCCAAAGCTAGCGCTGGTATCCAACACAATAGTAGGAGTTTGTCTCTCTCTCTCTCTCACACACACACACACACACACTCACACTTCTTAGTTCTTAGAGAAATGTTTGTGCTTAACCCTCCTTCAGTGATTCAGCACATCCTCCCACAGTCATGTTCTCACACATATTTTTTGCACACACACACACACACACACACACACACACGTTTAGCTGCATTCAACTGGAACAAACTGCCAGAAGTCAATGTGTTAACTTTAGATATTTCTCCTCTGTGTGTGTATGCACGTGCAACTTTAAATGTGGATGTACACTAATGTTATACATGTATGTGTGTGTGTATGTGTGTGTGCGTGTGCGTGCGTGTTTGCAAAAAATATGTGTGAGAACATAACTGTGTGTGTGGGAGGCTGTGCTGAATCACTGTAGGAGGTTTAGACACAAACATTTCTCTGGAACTAAGTGTGTGTGTGTGTGTGTGTGTGTGTGTGTGTGTGTGTGTGTGTGCGTTTGTGTGTGTGTGTGCGTATGTGTGCGTGTGTGTGTGTGTATGCCTGTCGTGTTGTGGTAGTGGCTTGATTGGCAGGCATCTCCTGAGGCCGACGGACGGCTGTCAGGATGATGAATGGATCTGAGAGAGGTGTTACCAGATGAATCCAATACACTCCTGGAAAACACACTTCCACATGAATTAGTGAGTATGTGTGTGTGTGTGTGTGTGTTTGTGTGTGTGTGCGTGTGTGTGTTTGTGTGTGTGTGTGTGTGTGTGCAAGAGAGCTCTGCTGTGAGTGGGGTTGTAATAATATTGATGGGAAACGTGTTCCACATGGGTTCTATTATACAAGTATGACAACATGCAGTAAACACTTAACTTTAACTCCTCCGTGTCAGCCCAGAACCACTGAACCAACACACAGATGCACACAGGTGAGTACTAGGTAGGGATAGGACTTATAGGGCGTCAGTGATGTCACTTCCTGTTGCTGATTTTGTGAAAAACACACCTGTCCTGGCACGTGCGTTTGCTTAGAAAATCCAATCAAAAGACAGACAGAACTCGGTGTGTGTGTGTGTGTGTGTGTGTGTGTGTGTGTGTATGTGTGTGTGTGAGAGAGAGTGTGTGTGATCAGATTCCACCTTCACTGTATTCCTAATATGCTAGGTGTGTGTGTTTGTGTGTGTGCTTGTGTGGCTGTGTGTGTGTGATGCTCTGTGACAGAAGGGGAGCCTTATTGTGTGACATTGAAAGTAAAAGTAAAAGGCTTCCCATCTCAGAGTACACCCCCATCCTCCTCCTCAAAACACACACAGCAAATGCCAGAGTGTTATTTTCTCAGAGTATGAGGTTAAAGAGTATAATTTTTTACACTGTGGAGTATATTGAGGATTTTGTACACTTGTCAGTGTGTTTTATATAGTTTTAGCGGTGTCCATTCTTTCGTCAGTGTTGGTCCAATGTTTATTTTCACTGCACAAACTCTCTGTCTGGAAGTGAAGTTGCCTGAGAACAATGGCTGCCTGACTTCGGCGAAAGGTAAGGTGAAATGTAAAATGTAGTTTGTCTGAAGAGTTTTCTTTGCCCAGCATTTGTAACTTTCTTTTAATGTTCCTGTCGTGCATGTTTAAACTTAACGTTTGTGCTAAGAATGTACTGGGTTCACGCGGTGTTGTGGAATTCCTGCGTTGACGTTACTAATGTTAGAACTAGCTTAATGGTAAGTTAACTTTAACGTTAGCGCACTAGCAAATTTTACCACGCCATATAAAATCTGACCAAACTCTTTTTCTGATAAATGTTGGGATTCGCTCGCCATGAGTGAATTCGTGCCGTCAAATATTGGTGAATATAAGCGTCAGTCACGTTTTACTTTTCTGTAAGAGACTGGGTTAACGAAGCTAGCCTAGCCTACTGTGAAGTTTCCAGGTTATTTTACCTTAAGGTAGCATGCTAGCATAACGTTACTGTAGTTAGCTCACCCTCAATCTTATATCAAAGCCAAGGAACTTTTCAGCTAAAAGTTAGCATTCGCCCCCACCATCACTAATTTAATTTGAAGTTCGTGTTGTCAATACAGGTAAATATAACCGCTGGTCAAGTTTTAACCAGACTCTTCTAATCTGGATTTCTGGAGCAAGGTATAAGGTCCTAAATTATGTGAATATCTATATCTTTTTTCCAGTTAAAGAATCAGGAATTACAAAAGGTAAAACAATGCATTTTTGACAGCAGCCAGTAAATGTATTAGAACATTTTAAACTATTAAGTGATATATAAAACATTTGATCACTGTATTATTATTTCAAATGACCTTGTTTTGACTTAACTCTTTGTCTGTGTCATGGTGATGATTGTAGGTGCTGCAGGACTTCCAGTTACTGTTTGGAGAAGATATTTCCTCTCAATTTATGGAAGTGGGGGATTTTTCTGAAGCTAGAAATCATCAAAGGATCTCTTTGGACTCTTGATTCCCAAACACCACTTTATGATAGACCAAAGTCCTTTAGGCAAGTCCCTCCACTCTGCGGCCATATTGCAACGCATTTTGGGCCCTTATCGGGCATCTATTTCGGGCAGAACTGCGCATGTGCAAGGCTTCACAACACCGACCTCGCTCCAGTGGCGAGATTACAACACATGATTGGCACCATGTATTCACATGTCGTCTTTTGGCTGCCCAGAGCCATTCAAAGTTGTTGGAAGTAGACAATCACATAATTACGCCAGTCCAGTACGTAAACATGTTTTTATATTTTGCCAGAACTTCCTGATGTTTAGACATGATTGTTACAATTCATGAATGGAAATTATTTTAAATAATGAGGAACAAATGTAATGCCGTTAGTATAATGCTTTTTATGAATGTCAGCTGTATTGTTTCAAACTGGATTGTGGATTTTATCCAAACATTGTAATGCTTTTTTGACACTGTCTTGACAGGTTTGAAATAAAATATGTTGAACCGTGAGTTGTTGTCTAAATCTATTGGTGTAAAATAATTTCTAAATGAGTTATTGTTTTGTAGTCATAGGTGTTAAATAATATTTTGGTGAGCGTACAAACCTAACAGAGTTGCATAATTTCTGCATATGAGTAAGTTGTACTCTCAAAATCTGTATGTCTTTATATTTTGGAGATAAATATTATCTTTAAAGTGGTACATTTTACCTTGTCAGGTGCTGAAAGGACACTGAATCGGAGTTTTCATTTTATTATTTCAGTGTTGCAGAAGTTACTATTACAGGTGGTGAAGTTACTCAAAGTAGTGTCAAATGATGCCTCTGAACGAGTGCATTTGAACACATGTGGTGTTAGGAATTTAACTCTGTTATAGTGTTAATATTTTAACTCTGGTGTCCAGTGTTGGGAGAACACTGGACACTTGGACCCATATATACACCGAAAAGAGATGTAAAATGTACTCCTATAGAGTATCATTTACACTGTCCAATTTGCTGTGCGCACACACACATACACACACACACACACACACACACACCAACACACATACATAATGCCCCAATAAACACATCCTACCAACAAACACACACTTACAAATATGTCTCCAGTCATACACCCCCCTCCCACAGACAGACACACAGACATATTTTAAGCCTAGAAAGTTTGAATGAGCTAGCTTAAACACTTTTCTAGTTATAGCAATTTGAAAAAAGCGTCTGAAAATGCAGAGGGGGGGGGGGGTAGTTGCTTAAACATGTTTTTGCGACAAAACTGTTGGGAGGAGAGAGTTATTTGGGACTATACCTTTAAGAAGTGTGTGAACAACAACCTTGATTTTTTTCAACCAAATCTGTGACGGTGGGGAGATTCGTACGTTTGGCATGGACCTGATAGGTGTGTGTTTGTATGTGTGTGTGTGTGTGTGTGTGTGAGAGTGTGTCTGTGTGTGTGTGTGTGTTACCCAGGGATGGAGTGCACAGCGGATATGTTTGTGTACACTGTTAGACATTTCAGCAATTTCTACAGTACTTCATATCACACAGTAAGATACTTTAAATGATTATTTCAGTAAGATACTGTAGGTATGGGGATTTTGTGTGATAAGTGTGGTAAGTCACCAGTTTTTTTTTTTTAAATTGCAGTAGTCTACGTCAAGGCCGTAGTCATGATGTCAACATTGGGGGGGACCAAATCTGTGGTGGGGTTTGAGGGACCCTCAAACAGAATTTCAATACATTTCCTACCATGCAAAAATATTCTTAAAAATCACAAACAAGTCGTTAGTTAGGTCAGTCAATTAGGTTATTCCAAACTTTCTACGAACATAGGCACGGCATGGATGGATTATGAACCCATGGACACAGATGCCCCCCCCCCCCCCTCTGGTGAGTTTTGTGAAAAGAGAAGGATGGAGAAGAAGCAACTTCACACAGAGGCTAGGGCTTCAGGGCCCCCTGAGCTCTTGGGCCCAGTAAGCCCATTCAGTAATCCATCCCTGGACCCGTGACTCCATTTGTGTTCAAAATGTGTACAAACTAGAGTATCTTATGATAACCTCTATATTACACTAAACTAAGGCTTAGACTCATAGGTTTGGAGCCTAATAAGATTTTGTCTTTTAATTTAGATTTTATTATGCTGGCGGCTAATCACACAATTTTAACATAGTTTGAAAGGGACAGGATTAAGGAATAGGCTACTAAGACAGGCCTCTCTTCTGTCTGACTCACCTCGTGTTACCCCTGTATGCATTATAGACTGGCTTCTGACAGAAATTACTTTTTGTGCCAATATGTAGAAACACTAGGCCTACTACAGCCTTTAATTGGTGATTGGAGGTGCACATTCCTTTCTTTGGTTATTGTCCGCGATTCACATTAACTGTAGGCCATCACGTATTGTAAACGATTTTTCCAACTTGTGTGCCGTCGCCACATTTGATCACGTTTTGCCTGCATGGATGCGCGATTGAGTGCGCATGTAAATAATATGCAAGATGCAACAATCATTTCTAAGAGGCCTATAAACGGTAATTTCTGGCATTACTACTAGCATATGAATGCAGGCTTGCACAAATTCATAATTTAAAATAAAACGTTTCACTTTCGCTATCATTGCGAGAATTGGCTACAATATGGAAAATGTTCCCTTTCAGTCTGATCGGCTCCAAACATGCATGGGATTTCCTTAGCCTGTGCTACACCTTTCCAAGAAGAAGTTTTGTGAACATTTTACCGGTAGCTTTTGCGATATTGTTGACAGCACTACCTCGCTGCAGTAGGGTGCAGTAAATGGAAGCTTTTGATAGCGCACGCCACTAACAAAAAACGGAAAATCACCAGGACAAACCACTCAGGAGTGTAGGCTACTCTGGAACCATAGGTCACTAATTTGTGCGTTATTTACGTTTGATTACATTTCAGATGCGTGTTGCTTTCCTGTAGGCCTAGTATAGCGCTTTATTCTTTCTTTATTTTTCTATGTCCGTATATTGGGGGGGGGGAATTTTGGTCATATTTGAATATTGTGTGGGACACGTCCCCCTCAATGTCTATGGTGACTACGGCCCTGCGACCCAACACAAGTCAGTGTGCTTCCTCTACAACGGATGCTGTTTCACTACTGGACTCTAGAGAGAACTGGACTAAAAGGTAAATGTACTGTAACGTCGGCGCACAAGACAGTGTTAGCGTTCTCCCGCGCAGGGCATCTGTGTTCTGTGTCTGTGTCCCTGCTCTCGTTCTCAGCTAATAAACCTTTTGATTGGATAACTGTGTGTGTCGCTATCAAATCGTTACAGTACCTTAACAAAACTGCCACATGAAAACCCTGTCCATAGGTCTTCTTTTCATTAATGTTTGGTAAAATAGCAGCGATCGATATAATATGACACCGTCAACTTTCTGCCAACAGGCATGTTCACATTCACATGTATCGATAGACTAGGGTGACTAATGCTAAACCATACCTGTCAACATTTAGCTTTCCAAAAACGGGAGATTTTTTTTCGGGGTGGGGGGTCAGTGTTTATACCGGATCTGTGTTTGCATATTTAATACGTTTCATACACGTGTTTCAACTGCATTTCGGTCGTTGCTTTTACCTTACCATTACCTTACGCATGCCAGTATCCACCAGCTGCCTGCCTGCAGCCTACTTCCAAAACTCCAAAGCTGCTTGCTGTCAGATTTGGTTCCGAGGGAACAAGTTCAGTGTATCAACAACACTCAATAACAGTTTATGTGATGTGTTAATCAATTAAATTCCCAACAATTTCACAACAGCTCTGGAGTAGGCCATTCATCTAACCCGCTTGCTTACGACGAGACTCAGGCTGCGCAGTTGGAACCCGCTTACTTATTTGGGTTTTGGGTTGCCAGGTTTTAGCCTATGACAAAACGGTTGAAATTGAAACTAAGTGATCGTGTATGTGTAGGGTGTATTTCATACACAATCTGGCAACCTGAATGCATCAATGATTTTAAAATGAAGTTTGATGGCCATGCCAATAGAAATAGAAATAGGGGTATTCTCTAACGACATCAGTGACCATTGCACCGTAGCATGTGTTAGGGACACCAAGCTCCCTAAATCCAAGCCTCGCATCCTCATTAAAATAAATTTTAAAAGGTTTATAGAACAAGCCTTTTTACATGACTTAAACATCTGTGATTTCTCTAGAATTAGTCTCATACCGGATATCAATGTGGCATGGAACTACTTTCACTCACTTTTTCTCTCTATTACTGATAAACATGCCCCCCTAACCTACTATAGAATTAAAGGGCGTGACAACCCCTGGTTTTCCAATAAACTGTCTTCTCTGATCCATGAGAGAAATGCAGCCTGGGCCTTAGCAAGGACCTCAAACCTCCAATCTGACTGGGCCAACTTTAGGTATCTTAGAAACAAGTGCACTTACCTTATAAGAAAGTGCAAATCTGACTTCTACCTCAAATCAATGTCCTCAAACCTAAATAACCCAGCTACATTTTGGAAGATGATAAAATCCCTTGAACTACCTCCCAGTGACTCTGCTCTGCCCAAGCATATAGTTAAAGACACCCAACAGATCTCAAACAAGAATGATATTGTTAATGCTTTCAATGACCATTTCATTAAGGCAGGGGACATATTCGAACAATCATATCCTGAAGAAGTCTCACACAGCCATGTCTCCTCACCCCTCCAACACACTTCACCTGCTTCTCTGGTCAGTGAGGGATTTGACTTTGAATTCATTCCATCATCCGCAGTGCTTAAGGCTCTTAAAAAAATTGACACCAGGAAATCAGCTGGCCCTAATGGCCTAGACCCTGCTTTACTGAAGCTATCAGCACATATCATAGTGGAACCCATTACATACATTTTTAACTTGTCCTTGTCTTCAAATGAATTACCAGATGTTTTGGAAATCAGCCCATGTGCTCCCCCTGCTGAAAGGGGGGGACCCCTCCATTCTTGACAATTGCCGCCCAATCTCTAAATTGTCTGTACTTGCAAAGGTCTTAGAGTCTTTTGTAAATACCCAACTTAAGGGCTTCCTGCAAAACCATAACATACTTTGCCCGGCACAGTCAGGCTTTAGGGCCAAGCATAGCACCATTACTGCAGCTACCAAGGTGCTTGATGATATCATCTGTGACCTTGACAACAAGATGAGCTGTGCTGCCCTGTTCATCGACTTGTCAAAGGCCTTTGACACAGTTGATCACTGTATCCTGCTCAAGAGGCTCCGGGACATTGGCTTGGGCATTAAGGCAGTTGAGTGGTTCGAAAACTATCTTGCCAACAGAACTCAAACTGTAGTTGTCGATGGGCATAGTTCTGCTCCTCTGGGGGTCCGGCGAGGTGTCCCTCAAGGGTCTATCCTTGGTCCGGTCCTATTTACCATCTATATAAACACCATCGCCTCTGTTGCAGATGATAGCAAAATACACCTCTATGCAGACGACACAGTTCTATATTGTTCCGCCCCCACCCTTACTCAAGCTTATCAATCGTTACAGCAGTCTTTTAATTTATTACAGGCCACCTTCATTGAACTTAGACTGGTATTAAATGCTGGAAAAACTAAGGTGATGCAGTTCACAAAGTCTCGCACAGTACCCGCACCAACCACCCTTACCATTTCCACACCGGATGGGAAGTGTGTTGAAAATGTTTCATTTTATAAATATCTTGGTCTGTGGATTGATGAAAAGCTAACCTTTAAAGTTCATATTGATAAGTTAGTGAGAAAGCTAAGAGTAAAGCTTGGCTTTTATTTTAGAAATAAATCCTGTTTTACTCTCCAAGCCAGGAGGAAACTGATCAGTGCCACTTTCCTACCAGTCTTGGACTATGGGGATGTTATTTATATGCATGCTGCCTCTACCACACTGCACGCACTTGACACAGTCTACCATGGTGCACTACGGTTCATTACTAATGCCAAGTCACGCACTCTTCACTGTCGTCTTTATGAGATGACTGGTTTTAGCTCTTTAGGTCTGCGTAGATGGTTCCACTGGCACATTTTTATTTATAAAGCTATTAATGGTGATTTACCCAGCTATCTTACTAGTCTGTTGACTTGGAATCATTCCATTTACAATCTCCGCTCCGTTAACACTCTGGCTCTAAATATCCCACGTACAACAACTGAATTTGGTAAGACTGCTTTTAGCTATGCTGCTCCTTGGAGTTGGAATTTGCTCCAAAAAGTTTTGAAGCTTTCTGTTTTTATCCCACTTGGACATTTTAAACAGTTACTTAAACGATCCAAATCTGAACAGTGCACATGCTTCCAATGACCCCTTTATGAGATTTTTATATTCCAAATCTGAACAATGCACATGCTTCCAATGACCCCTTTATGTGATTTTTATATTGTTTTTACATGTACTGTAAATCTGTTTTGCTTGTTGTGTCACTGGCTTGTGTCGCTGTTTTTTGGTCTGTCTAGTCCTCATGTCTTTCTTCTATGTTATTCTTTACATTACATTACATTACATTACATTACATTTGGCTGACGCATTTTTAACCAAAGCGACTAACAACATGGTAAACAGTTTAAGTTTTAGAGCAATTCTCAACAATATTAGGACAATTTAAAAAACATAAGAATAAGTACAGTAAGAATAAGTGCATCAGTGAGTGCTGTTTTTAACAGTTACGTGTCCGTTTAAGACGGCTGGTGAGTGCTAGGATCAGCAAGACTTGTTGTAAGTGTTGCTATGAGAGGAGATGTTCTCTAAAGAGCTGGGTCTTCAGGAGTTTTTTGAAAATGGAGAGGGATGTCCCTGCCCTTGTAGGAACTGGCAGTGTGTTCCACCAACGAGGAACAACAGATGAGAAAAGTTTGGATTGGCCTGAGCGTACCGGAGGTAGAGCTAGACGTCGTTCGTCTGAGGAGCGCAGCGGTCTGGAGGTAGCGTATGTCTGTATGAAGGCATTCAAGTAGGTGGGAGCAGAACCGGAGACTACTTTGTAGGCAAGCGTTAGAGCCTTGAATTTGATGCGGGCCGCCATAGGTAGCCAATGTGTTATTCTGTCCTTATTAGTCTGTCTTGTCATCAATGTTTCTGTGTAACTTGTGTATCTGTTGCCCCAGGGCTCCCTTGTAAAAGAGATTTGAATATCTCAATGGGACATCACCTGGTAAAATAAAGGATAAATAAAAAAAATAAAAAAATTACGGGAGTTTTCCGGGAGAAATAACAAAACGGGAGGGTGCTGGGAGATGACCTTGAAATACGGGAGAAACCCGGGAAAAACGGGAGTGTTGACAGGTATGTGCTAGACGTCCCAGTTTTTGGTAGCCTCCTGTCCTGTAACCTAGTTCTATATTCCCAGTTCCCTATGTTTTGCTCAAATTGGCAGCTGTGAACTTCAAATTGCTCTGGCTATCATCTTTGAAGTTTAGTTGATATGCGTTTGTCATAGTAGTTACTGTAGTATGGCGAGATAGCTCACGCTAGCTTTAGGTTTTGTCATAGTAGTTAGTATGGCGAGATAGCTCACACTAGCATTAGGTTTTTTCATAGTAGTTAGTATGGTGAGATAGCTAACGTTAGCTTTAGCTTTTTCTTTTAGTCTTTTATTATTTTGCTAAATTGCTTTTATTATTTTTTTACATTTAAAATACATTATAAAAATATAAACTGAGCAATACATTGCTGGAAGAGGCAAGAAGCCCAACAGACTTATTTGAAGCCTCCACCAATAATGTCAGGATTTCATAATAGGCTAAATATACAAAGTTTGACACTTAACATAGTTAAAATAGTATGGCAATACAACAATACATTGTTTACAATGGCAATACAACAATACATTGTTTACAAAGCAGCTGTTAAATTATCTTAAATACTGTTTATATATTTGTACAGAGAAACAGTTTTTTGCCAGACAAATACTGTTCCATAATTTGCCACCCCTAAATCGTATAGAAAATTGTCCTCTGTTTGTAAGGAATATAGGAGGATGAAAATCTGCAGATTGCCGAGTTGAATAAGAATGAGACTGTGAATTAGCTATAAAATAGCTCTTAAACTGCTCAGCAATGTTGCCTTTGCTTGAATGTGTTTTATAAATAAAACACATATTTGAAAAATATTGATGTCATAGATCAGGGATTCCCAAACTGTGGTACGCGTACCCCCGGTGGTACGCGAGCTGCCACTAGGGGGTACACGAGATGATAAGGCCAATGGCGGAAAAGAGTTAAAATGATTAATTAATTAATGAATAATCTAATTAATTCATAAATAATACATAATTTCGAATCGGGTTATAATGATATGGAACCGTGAAATTAAAGGAAATCATTTGTAAACTCTATAATAGGCTATGTATTCATTCAAAATAAGCTACACACAATACACGTGATTTCCTGCGGGCAGCCAGAATATCTGGCGCGTTAGTTTCGTTGAAGTATAGGCTAGGTAGAAGGCAGCGTAAACATGGAAAACTGGCTAAAAACAGGGACACTGTCCAAAAGGCCTAATTAAAGCGATCAAAGAGGAGAAGCGAGAGAAACAGAGCAGGACACAGATAACGATGAGATGGGGGGCAGACTAATGAAGGTGGAGGTGGAGCGCGGGAGGATAAAAGAAAGAACGAGACAGAAAAGAGAAGAAAACGAAAGTATGATGAGGCATATAGCCCTAGGCTTCACGTGGATTGGGAGACAGACTGCCCAAAGCCACAGTGCGTGGTCTGCAGTGAGATGCTATCTAACCATTCTAATGCCACAGTTCTTTTGCGTGAGAGCTCATAGACCAGTTGCACATTTTGATTTTGTTATCATGCGTCAATAGAATGTGTTACTTTTTTATGTGTTGGATGGTGGGGGTACGCGAGCCGAGTCAGGATGTAGAAGGTGGTCCGCGGGGAAAAAAGTTTGGGAACCGCTGTCATAGATAGTAAGAACCTGAAGACTTTTAAACAAAGGAGCAGCCTGCGCCTCTGATCGGGTTGCGACTCTGACAAAGCGTTTCTGGAGGAGAATTTTGTGAAGGGTAGTAGGAAAGGTACTTCCCCAAACTGTATGAAAGATATGGATAAATCAAACTGTAATAAAGAGTAAGGAAGTAATCTATGGTGACAAGATGACTAATCCACCTTATTATACTATACTATTGTTCTCTCCAACTCAAACAATAACTAGATGTACCGCAGAGCGGTACAAAATATGACCGCCGCCCAGTCCAGCACATTTTTTCCACAAAAAGAAATTACGCTGAAAGGCCTATATGATTCTAACTGTCTCACTAAATTGCATTATCCACACTCAATTCTCACTGGTATATGCTAGACAACAAGTACCAAAACATGATTAGTTCATAGATTTCACATGTAAAATTAATTTTATACAACCCCACCTCCATCTTGCCTGTTTATAATTCTGAGAAATTCTTGATTGTTTGTGTTATGTTTATGTTATGTGTGTGTGTGTGTGTGTGTGTGAGTGTGTGTGGGTGTGTGTGTGTGTGTGTGTGCGTGCTTGTGTGTGTGCCTGCATATGTGCCTGTGCATGCAAGCGTACATATGTCTACTGTGTGAGTATGTGTCATACGTATGATTACTGTGAATGTATGTGTGTGTGTGTGTGTATCTGTTTGTGCACATGTGTGCACATTAAATGGGTTAACATGACCCGTGGAGGCAAACATACGGAAAAAAATGGTCATCCTAGGCCCTACAGTTCTCAAGATATTCACAGAGAACTGTGTCTGCCCTACCCTCCTTTCGGGGGGTCCAGTCCAGCGGGGGGGCTACAGATCAAAACGAAAAATGACGGTTCCATGCTATCCATGTGGGGGTACATGCCCACCAAGTTTCGTGTACCCCGGTCTTTCAGTGTCCCGGGAATCCTTGTTGGTGTACGTCACTAAATGTACACATAAATTATTTTATTGTAAGGCCCCCCATGAACGAAAGTACACAAAACTTGGCATGCATTCGGAGGGTGTCATAATGATCCTACACTTTTAATTTCGTGCAGTTTTAACCTCGTCAGCCAGAGATATTGTGATGAAAACACCTAATTTTTTGCTTTTTAATTTTTAACTAGGTGGCGCTATACATGAAATAAGTGGTAATGGGATGGGTTGACATACCCCCTTAAGACCAACATACATAAAAAAGATGGACCTCCTAGGCCCTACGGTTCTCGAGATATTCACAGAAAACTGTCTCCGGCCACCTACAGGCCAGTTGGTGTATAGTAACATAAATTAATTTATTGTGTGGCCCCCCATGAACGGAATTCCACAAAATTTGGCGTGCATACAGAGGGTGTCATAATGATTTCGTGCAGTTTTGACTATGTTAGGTCACAGATACCTTCAATTACAACACCTCATTTTTACTTTTTTGTGTTTAACTAGGTGGCGCTATACATGAAATGAGTGGTTATGGAATGGGTTGACATGGCCCCTTGAGATCAACATACAAAAAAAAATGGTCCTCCTAAACCCTACGGTTTTCGAGATATTCACAGAAAACTGTGTCTGCCCTACCCTCCTTTCGGGGGGTCCAGTCAAGCGGGGGGGTTACAGATCAAAACGAAAAACGATGGTTCCATGCTATCCATGTGGGGTTACATGCCCACCAAGTTTCGTGTACCCCGGTCTTTCAGTGTCCTGGGACTCATTGACGGAAATTTGGGCATGCGAAAAAGAAAAAAAAAAAAAAAAAAAAAATCTGACTAAACCTATATGACCGCTGCTTCGCTGCGCGGCGGTCATAATAATTCCCATGAATCTTGTTGAAGACACCTGAGGCATCTCCGTAGACTCAAATATGATTTTTAGATACATCTTTTGGGTAGATTGTTTTGATTTTGTAATATTCAAGGATAATTTGTTTAATTTAAAGCACATATCATAAGCAGCTACACCACCAATAGCTTCTTTTATCAGTGATTTGACATTTGAGTTAAAGAGAATTAAGGTTGTGTTGTCTGCAAACATGATTGAAGAAAGAACATTTGAGACAATTGTCAAGTCATTAAGGCACTACAAAGATCACAAGGCACTACTATTTATACTCTCTGTACATAACCCTTTATACTTCTTATCGGTCACTGTAGACATGTCATCTGGAAAAGCTGTATTTATCCAACTATACACTGTTGTGCATAGTTAATCTCTATCGTCTACATAACTGCACAGAATACTGTACTCAACCTTCACTTTGGTATTTAATGCTTCTTTGCACATCTGGTTGGATGTCAACTGCATTTCATTGGCTCTGTACCTGTACTCTGCTAAATGACAATAGAGTTGAATCTAATCTAATCTAATCTAATCTAATCTAATCTAATCTAATTTTATCTAATCAAAAGCTTTTGACAGGTCTATGAAGATACTATATTCATTAATTCAATAAGTGCAGAGGTAACTTTATCTATCTGGTGTAGTAGGGTTGGGTTAGCCCATTTCAGGGGTTGGTAACATCAGAATACCAGTGGGTTAGGGTTAGGGTGTGTTTTTGTGTGTTTATTTTGTTCCATATTAGATTAGATTAGATTAGATGAATTTTATAGTAGAATTTTATTGTCCCAGAAGGAAAATTTGTCTTGGGCATACAGTACTACATACAGCTGCTTACCATACAAAATGCACACTAGTTCAACACCACATACCACATAGCAGACAGCAGGAATAAAATAGAGTAAGCACAGCAGACATAGGAATCAGTACCTCAATCTGAGCAACAGAACCACACCTAAACTATTAATATTGCACATAGCCTCTAATGGCAGTAATATTGTATTGCACATTTCCTAGTTGTGTTGCCCTCTTACACAAGTGAATATAATTTCACCTTTCTCAATTGTATTGCACATTCCCTCTTTCTCCCCAGATATTGATATTGCACATTTCCTTGTATTGATATTGCATATTTAGTCTTTATCAAATTAAGTGTTTTTGACTGGATAGCACTGAATGGTTTACAGTGTTGCATGTTAAGTTAGCCAGCAGCTAGTAGTAGCGGCTAGTTTGCAGGAGGGCCGGATCTCGGTAACGGTAATCTGTGTTCACATTAAAGGAATTATCCGGAGTAAAATGCACTTTAGATCGATTTACGGATGATTGGGGGTGCATACGTTGAGTTGACATCAAAATCATGTCATTCGGATGTGTTTTGAGAAAGTTCGATTGTACCGTTTTCAGTCACAACTCGTAGCCTGGAAGTGAGCGGGGCATTTCAATTACGCCGCTACAAAACGCTATTTTTATACCTCTTCTACAGTTCCAAACAACATAACACTTACGTGGTAGTGAGTAGAGGGTCCCTAAAGCCAAACCGAAGTATCCCTAGGTCTTTATGTGGTCGAATAGAGAGTCCAGAATGAATTTCATCAAGCCAGTACCTTTCCGGAAATGTTGCCATCTTTGCTGCCTCTTCAGGCGCCCTCTGAAAAGAACATTTTGACTTAATTTAAGAAGATTTTGACTTATTTTAAGGAGTCTTATCAAGACAAATTTGCTCAACGCACTGGCAGACAAATTTGCTTGTTTTTAGGACAAATTTGCTTAACGCACTGGCAGAGAAATTTGCTTGTTTTCAGGATGAGATGTCTTAAAATAAGTCAATCTTTTTTTAAATTAAGTCAAATGTTTTCACAAGAAAGCACTAGGTAAGTCTCTTTATACTGAAAACAATACCAACTAGTTTTTTTTCATCTTGATATAAGATTAAAGGAATTATCCGGAGTAAAATGCACTTTAGATCGATTTCCGGATGATTGGGGGTACATACGTTGAGTTGACATCAAAATGATGTCATTCGGATGTGTTTTGAGAAAGTTCGATTGTACCGTTTTCAGTCACAACTCGTAGCCTGGAAGTGAGCGGGGCATTTCAATTGCGCCGCTACAAAACGCTATTTTTGTACCTCTTCTACAGTTCCAAACAACATAACACTTACGTGGTAGTGAGTAGAGGGTCCCTAAAGCCAAACTGAAGTATCCCGAGGTCTTTATGTGGTCGAATAGAGAGTCCAGAATGAATTTCATCAAGCCAGTACCTTTACAGAAATGTTGCCATCTTTGCCGCCACTTTGAGGGGAAAGTCTGTAGGAGTCTTATTTTTTTTTTTTTTTAAACGGCGACGAAATTGTGAATTTCCAGAGCGTGTTACAACACACTCAGCAATAAGACTCCTACGGACTTTCCCCTGAAGATGGCGGCAAAGATGGCAACATTTCCGGAAAGGTACTGGCTTGATGAAATTCATTATGGACTCTCTATTCGACCACATAAAGACCTCGGGATACTTCGGTTTGGCTTAAGGGACCATCCACTCACTACCACGTAAGTGTTATGTTGTTTGGAACTGTAGAAGAGGTATAAAAATAGCGTTTTGTAGCGGCGCAATTGAAATGCCCCGCTCACTTCCAGGCTACGAGTTGTGACTGAAAACGGTACAATCGAACTTTCTCAAAACACATCCGAATGACATGATTTTGATGTCAACTCAACGTATGCACCCCAAATCATCCGTAAATCGATCTAAAGTGCATTTTACTCCGGATAATTCCTTTAAAGCCCTACACATGTTTGCTTTGGTGGTCTGCCATCTCCTATGGTTGTAGCATGTCCCAAAGGGGATGTGAAAGCTTCACCTTCATCATACTGATTATGTGCCACTGCTGCCCCCACTCCCAATTAAGACCTTTTTATCTGTGGTCCCCCCCCATGGTGGAGCGATCGGCCAGGCTCCATCAGAGCAGGGGCGTCCCTCTCTATCTTCAAAAAACTCTTGAAGACACAACTCTTCCAAGAATACCTTGTCTTTTAGGGCTTCTGACAACCTCACACACCTAAAAAACAGGTATAAAAATAATCTGTTGGTGATTTAAAGGGACATTTATTTTAAGAAAAAGGAAAATAAATAAAATAAATATTTTTAACAAAAACGCATCGCTCACAATTATTGGCCTTCTTAAGCCTACCTTTGCCAATAAAACAGCTTGAAATATTCTCCTATGACACCCCATAAAGTTGGAGAATACAAAACAAGGGATTTCAGACCATTTGTCTTTACAAAATCTCCCCAGATCGTCCAGATTCCTAGGTTCACACTTGTGCATTCTCCTCTTTGACTCACTTACTCCCACTGTTTTTCTATGGACTTTAGATCAGGGGACTAAGATGGCAATGGCCGAAGCTTGATTTTGTGTTCAGTAAAACATTTTTGTTTTGATCTGGACATTTGTTTTGGTTCATTGACCTGATGAACCAATCATGGATCCCTTTTAGTGTCTTGGCAGAGATTGACAGATTTCCTATG